>NC_041392.1:392704757-392736483 GCF_002162155.2 Triticum dicoccoides
TTGACGATGCACACGAGCTTGAAATCTTTGTTCGTGAGATTCTTCGTGAAGTTCTCCCTCTTGTTCATGCCGATGGCGATTACATGTGGCGACGGCGTGACTTGAATCTTGAAGGGCACGTTGCACATCAAGTGCTTGAGATTCGCGGAGTTGTTGTTCTTGGCGTTGTGCCTCAGCATCTTGTGCATCTTGGTGTAGACGTGCTCGCTCTTCCTCTTCATGTTGGCGTTGTCGTTGTCTTTCTTGTGCTAGCGCAAAAGCCTCTTGGGTTTGACGTTGTCGGTGCTCTTGAGAGTCGGTGTCACATAGATGATTGAGGCTTGCTTGACCATCGTTGTGCGCGGCACGGCGAAGAGTGTTCGATGTCGGTGTACTTGAGCCGGAGAGGGTGAAGTTGGAGTGTCGACTTGAGCGGCTCCTTCTCGATGAAGACGAAGTGGAAGAAGAGCGGTTGAGCAACAAAGCGCGAATCTCATCCATTCTTGCGTCGTTCTCTTGCTTGTGATCGTCGAGCTTGTGGTCGAAGTAGTCCCTTGTACATTGCTCGGAGATTCGCAAGTCGGCGGCGAGGTTGTCGATGCGTTCACTCATTGCTTGTTGCTCTTGATGCAAAGCACGTTGTGCACCAAAGAGGTGGCTCTTGGTGACGTAGGAGTTCATGTCATCGTCGTGCTCAATGAAGAGTGGGTTGGTAGAGGCACTTGTCCTATCCATCATTCCAAGAGAAAAATGTGAGTGGTAGAAAGAGAAGAACGAATACCAAATGTACCTTGACCAAAGTTGAAAGTGGATCAATGATCACTCCAATGTGGACAAGGAAATAGCACAATTGGTACCAATTCTTGTCGGTTTCTCACACCTGCACAAGTAAAAGCTTATGGTGGAGCTTGGTTAGGATGGTGGAACAAAATTTGATGCAATTGTAAGTGAGCTTCAATAATGTTGGAAAAGATTCGCAAGATTGCAATGCAACAAGTAGACCAAGCAATATAAGGTACACGGAAACACACACGCAAAAGATAAGTGGGGTCGTGCAACCAAGGGTGACCCAAAATGTGGAATCCACAAAAATGCTCTTGTTGCACAACACTAGAGAGACGCTAGCACGATTGCACAAATAGGCGGATACAAAGACTTGTGCACAACCTACTAAGCAAAAATGCAACGACTTCTATCCCAAGTATGCTCTATGCAAGGTGTTTCGATGATATGATCCAAGATGATCTAGTATGACAATCTTAATGTTGTATGATTCTATTGTTCTTGCGTAAAAGCTCTTTGCTTATCTTTCCCTTTTGCTTAAAAGCTTGTTTGGCACTTTGTTGTTTGAGCTCTTTTCTCATGCAATGCTTCACGAACCAAGATAGCAATTGTGTATGTGATGGCAACCTTGTGACAGAAGAGATGATACCAAGATATGCAACAATTATGTATATATCCTATGGGAAGTATGATCACTAATGTGCACAAGTCTTGTTGCCGACAATAATCAAAAGCTAGTCTCGATGGGTAAGCGACTTAAAGGAGTAAGGCTATGATGGCTATCAATGCAATGGCAAGAATGATATGTCCAAAAACAAGGTGAGGTTACCGTTTCATTGGTTCCTCATCCGTAAGCAAGAACGGATGATGAAAATCCAATGAGTGTCACAAATACCAAGATGTAGTCGAGGTGGTCATTGTTGATGACGAGTCCGTGGCAAAAATGAGTGGCGGTGATGTTGATGTCGAACCATACCTAAATAGCCGAAACACAAGTAGGACACGGAACCACAACTCAAATTCTCAAAGCAAAATTGGACCAAAATTGTCGGAGTTGGTGTTGGTAAGCGGTGGTTGTGTATGAGGTATATGGTGGTGCGATGCGAAAGTGGTGGTGGTATGCGGAAGTATATGTGGGCACCAGAACAAAATTTGGCGAAATATGGACGGAACACAGGTGGTGGAGAGGAAGTGATGCTGCTAGGGGCCGGATGTCCGGGTTCTGGATCCGGACGAACTCCGCGTGGAAGGTGGCAAACCCAGGCAAAATTCGGAGAAATTTGTGGATGGAAATTTGGGAAAAGAGGATGGAAAGCTAGATCTACCTGCAACACACGAAAGCCGTGGATCAAGTCCAACAAAACTTCATCACACCAACAAATCACAAAAAAAAATTGGGGCTATTTTTGTGGGGAATTTTTGAATTAGGGACACAATCAACAAAAACAAGGCTAGAAACACAACGGGGAGGCTTCGAAATCGTGATCAACGTGGCTCTAGATACCAAGATGACGTAGGGTAGAACCCTAATCGGCCGATCTTTCACGAAAGGAGCGGATCCCGTGAAGAACACGAAGAACACGAGGGGGGAAACGAGGGGAAACACAAGGGGAAACACGAGAGAATCACTAAACCAACACGAAATAGTCACACATGTGCTAGATCCTCGAGTACATAAGAGATCACACAATTCACGAACAACTAGGGACGATACAAAGGTAGCCGGTCTTCTTCGTGAGGAGGTCTTGATGTTCTTCTCCGCAAGGAGGTCTTGAATCCAAAGGGATATTCTCCGAAGAGGGGCCGCGGTCTCTCTCGTGGAGTAGATCCGATTTGGATGAGCAATGCTCTATCTCGAAAATGAGCTAAACCAATGCTAACCCTAGAAAGTAGGACGATGGGGAGTATATATAGTCTAGGGGTTGAAGGGGTACACAGGCCTCGGCCCTTCACCGTGCGCAGACAGGGGAGGCCGGACGTCCGGGCGTTGGGCCGGATGTCCAGGCTTTCACGAGGGACCAGATGTCCGGGCTGGGTGGCCGAATGTCTGGGCTTGAGGCGCTGGCCTTGCTGCTCTCTGGTTCGGTGGTGTCCGGATATCCAGGCTTGAGGCCAGATTTCCGGGCAGGGCAGATGTCCGGGGCCTGTAGGTGCTCGGAGGCTGTGCAGCTAGCGATGGACGACGCTCCAGGTGCCGGACGTCCGGGGTCGTGGCCGGATGTCCGGGTCCTTGGAGGTGTTCTTGACTCATTCTGTGGGTTCTCTTCATCCATGAACATGGTGCCTGTACACCTTCACGTGCATCTTCAGGAGGGTCCTCTTGGTACCTAATCATGCACAACGTCTCGGATTTAGGTAGTAGCCATGTCTTGAGAGGATCATATGTAATATCACTAAGGAAGGAAGTCACCTCGTTCTCGAGAGCTCTAGCTCTAGCTCGTGTCATGGGTCCTCTTGGCTCTTGTGGAGGCGATGGTAGGTCCATGGGGATGACCGTAGGATGCTCCGCATCAGTTCCCACCCTACATCATGTATCAACATCCCCAAGCTTAATTCATGCTCGTCCTTGAATAGGTAAATGATAAAAGTAGAATTTTTGATGCAAAATGCTACCTAACATGTCTTAGTCATGTAATCATTTGCGGTATGCATATTGGTAACTGATTGAATTAAAGTAGTTTTTCATTGATTTGATATCAAAACGATAATATGCAAGAGTCACTACTGCAGGATGCTGCTAACACGACACTATGATCAGAGACCCTTCGACGAAACTGTGTGCGATGGAATAATCACTAACGATGGTGTAAAAACCCGTAAAAAAAGGTGCAAAACATTTGCGATGACGGATGCATCAAACACGGTTCAGATTTTAGTTGCGTGTGAAATGTAGGGCATACGGTTCAGTTCAATTAACTGTTTGCGATGAGGAGGAACAAAAGAAACGGGCAGCCAGATGAAGGTGTGTAACATCCCAAATTTTCAATTTGGAATGTTATACACTAGATCATCATTGCATATCATATTTATTGCATTTTGGTTGATCCTAGAAATTTTTCACAACTCAAGGACCCTCGGAGAGAGTTGGGGATTTCGTTATTTTCATATTTGAGTTGTCTCAAATTTTGAAAATAGGATCATTTGATTTTATTTATTTTATCTTCAATAATTTCTATTGCAAAAAAATATGAGAGAGGGAATAAAATGACTTTCCCAAAATAAAGAAATATTGAGGATTTAATAAAAAAATCAAATAAGATTTTATTTGCTATTTTATTTGAATTTAGGAAAATGCGCGTTTTTCAAAATTGCATTTAGGCCCCAAATAAATGTTCATCCTGTGCGGCTTGATTTTAGAAGCCGGGGAAAAAATTTATTTCGGGATTTTTGGAGTCCGTTTAGTATTTCTTTCGTTAGTTTTCCTGCGCGGAATTATTTAAAAAAAACGTCCGAACCGACCTACGGGCCGTGCTAGGCCCGGACTCCCCGGACCCAGCCTCTATAAACCGCCGGCCCACCCAGGCCGAAACCCTAGCCGCCAGCGCCCGACCCCCCCGCCGCCGCCGCCGCCCGCCGCCGCCCACCGCCACCACCTCCCACCGCTGCCGCCCCGACCGACGCCGCCGCCCTGCCGGACCCCGCAGTCTCGCCGCCCGAGGTTTACCTCGATCCCGCCGCTGGTTTTCCCGGAAAAACCGTTCGGTTTTTGTCGGTTTTTTAGATCAGTTTTTTTATTAGAACGGTTTTTTACGGTTTAGGCTAATTAGCGAGCGTTCGCTCGTTCGTTCATTTTAATGAACGTGTTCGTCATTTAGATCCAGTTAACGAACGTTCGTTCGTTAAACTGTTCGTCATTTTTCTTTTTCTCGGATTAAATCCGCGATTTTTTGATCGCGATTTCTGATCCAATTTTCGTTTAGTATAACTTCCCGCTCGTTTATCGGAATTAGGCGATTCAAGCGCCTGGAGTTTCGTCTCGAAACCCTCTTTCCGTTTAACCAACTTAAACAAGTTTTTGCTTCTGTAAAAATTGCCTTAGATCCAGAATAGTAAACAAAGCCTGTTTCTTTTGCCGTTTGTCTTTTGTTGCTTCGTTTGATTTGATTCTTTTTGTCAACCGGAGTTCTTAAGTTGAAATTTCTGGTTAGATCTCTTATTTGAGTTTTACCTGTGCATTAGTTGAGTACTTATTGTATGTTTGTTTGTTTGCGATAGAGTACCCGGAGTGTGCCGCTTGCTACTTCGAATCGTTAGGTTTCCCAGATCATCAGCAAGGCAAGTAACACTTTGATCAGACCTTCTACTACCCAGTTTTATTGCATTAGATCAATCCTTACACATTGCATGATTAGGATCTAATTAAATTGTGGGTTTGGGAAGTAGTTGAGGTAGTACCTATTACCTGTTTATTATCAAACCTTTGAGAGTTACTTCTACATTTGCTTATTATTGCTATGCTATGCTAGTAGACGTGGATTGGGTGAGTGATATCCATGACAGATGCGAGATTTTTAAATCAATGGTTTATCTAAGGTGGCAACTTAAATACACATATGGGTGGATTGAGGTACCTGGGTATTCCAGGATTGCCTGTTTTCTTTTGGACCGCCACCCAGGCTCAAAGGGATCATGAGATTATTCATGCTAGAAACTTCTGTGTCGTGCCACAAGCTATTATGGGCTCTAGCATAGTTGACTAAGTCATGCGAACTCTTACAGTGGTAGACTAGCAGATGTAGGGGATGTAGGTGGTACGGTCTACCCATCGTAAGGTGCTAGCGCTTCTGAAAGACTATGTCTTGGTCATCCATTTCTCAAACACCATGTAGTGCGAGAAATCCAACGGAGGAGATCGAGTCTTGTTGGGAAAAGTGCGCAAACCTCTGCAGAGTGTATAAACTAATCATGGTTAGCCGTGTCCCCGGTTATGGACATCTTGAGTATCTAGTACCTGGATTATCATGTGAATCTCAGCATGTTACTATAAAATTTAATTTGATGGGTTTGTTAATGATGTTACTTAATTGGGATTGAGAATGCTGTCAACCATTCTCAATGTTCAACAACCACCATAATAGTTAAATAAATTTATTCCTTTGCAGTAGGGAAAAATTGGCTTTACGCAAAACTGTAACCATAGAGCTTACCACCAGCCAAATATGCATATAGTATAGCTGTTTCATTCCATTATTCTCTATGTGTTACATTGCCAGCATTTTCCATGTGCTGACCCGTTTTCGGGCTGCAAAATTAATGTTGCAGACTTTTCAGACGATGATTAAGGAGTTTTAGGTCGTGGTTCTATACTCAGTGATGCCGTTGGAGTTGATGGACTCACTTATCTTCCAAGCCTTCCGCTGTTATCGTTATTAGATGGCCTTAAGCCACATTCATTGTAATAAGATCTCTATTGAGACACTCAATGTACTAAGTGTGTGATTGCTACTCTGTTATAAATCCTTCAAGTACTATGTGGTGTCAGCATTACTGATCCAGGGATGATACCGGAGCACAGAGATTGGACCGTTTGAGGTCTGGTCGCTACAAGGTGTGTGCGATATACAACATACGGTTCACTCGGATGAACTGTTTGTGATTAGGCAACACAAAAGAAACGGTCAGCCGGATCAAGGTGTGTGCGATATACGACATGCAGTTCAATCGGATGAACTATTTGCGTTGAGACAAGAGAACAGAAATGGTTCAATATAACAAGATGTGTGTGATACGCGGAAAATAGGTCTGTAATCAGAAATGTGTGCGAAGACCGATAATAACATAGATGATTGCTGCTAATAAGATGTGTGTGTTGTGCGATGGGATTGCATACAGAACAACAACAACAACAACACACACACACACACTTATAAGGACATGGTTGCATAACCAAATTAAACATCCACTTACATAGGTGGCTACTACAACCATGGCATTTGCACACACCAAATGAAATGAAAGGAGTAAGTACTTCGACCTATGTATCCAAGCCAAGTGATCACCGACAAGCAAACCACCCATCATGGAGAGACTAGTGAGAGAGCGAACCACCAAAAAGAGAGTGAGCGCCACCAACCCAAATTGAGTGCCTCCATGATGAGCGACAAGAAGAACTTAGTTCTACTCGCCACCAAACGTGAGATGAGATACGTGTGTGCAAACCCATCAAGTGTCATGCACTATGTCCTTTTGTGCAAGGACGAGGCACCAAAAGCTAATACCTCTCATAATCTTTCTTTAGTGTTATCTTCTTTATTGCAGGAATTCAAAGACGTTTTCCCTGACGAGCTACCTTCGGGTCTACCTCCACTACAAGGCATCGAGCACCGAATTGATCTCATCCCCGAAGCACCCCTTCCTAACATGGCTCCCTACCGCGTCAAACCCGATGAAACTAAGGAGATCCAACGGCAAGTACAACAACAGCCATGTACGAGAATGTCTGAGCCCTTGTGCCGTCCCGGTAATCCTTGTTCCCAAGAAAGATGGTACATATCGCATGTGTTCCGATTGTCGTCCTGTCAATGCTATTACCGTGCGTTATCGTTACCCCAATCCACGCCTAGATGATATGCTTGATGAGCTTAGCGGAGCCACAATTTTCTCTAAAATTGATCTTAAAAGTGGCTACTATCAATTATGCATCCAAGAAGGTGATGAATGGAAAACCGCATTTCAGACCAAATTTGGCTTATATGAATGGCTTTTTATGCCTATGGGTTTATCCGAAACACCCGGTACTTTCATGCGACTCATGCATTTTCTTTTTCGACGTTATATTGGTGTATTTGTTGTGGTATACTTTGACGATATTCTTGCCTTTAGCAAATCTCTAAAAGACCATGTCACCCACCTTCGAACCGTGCTACAAACTCTTAGAAAAGAGCAACTTTATGCTAATATGGACGAATGCCTTTTTGGTGTTGATAAGCTTGTTTGCTTGGGCTTCGTTGTATCTTCTAAGGGTGTTCATGTAGATGAATCTAAGATCAATGCTATTAAAACTTGGCCTCAACCAACCAACTTGCAACAAGTGCATAGCTTCCTTGGTTTAGCCGGTTTCTACAGTAGATTTGTGAAGGATTTTAGCACCATTGCTTCTCCTTTACATGCTTTGACTAAGAAGAATGCACCCTTTGTTTGGGGACCATCTGAAGATAGCACATTTAATGAGCTTAAGAATTTACTTACTCATGCTCCCATGCTTGCATTACCAAACTTTGACAAACCCTTTGAAATTCATTGCGATGCTAGTGGTAATGGCATAGGAGGTGTGTTAATGCAAGAGAAGCGCCCCATAGCTTACTTTAGTGAGAAACTTTCCGGAGCGCAACTCAATTAACCCATCTATGACAAAGATCTATATGCTTTAGTGCGAGTTTTGCATGAATTGGAACATTATCTTCGCCCTCATGAATTTGTCATCCATACCGACCATGAAACACTTAAATACCTTAAGGGTCAAACTAAGTTGAACAAGCGTCATGCTAAATGGAGTGAATTCATTGAGTCATTTCCTTATGTCATCAAGTACATTAAAGGTAAGGAAAATGTTGCGGCGGACGCTCTTTCCCGCATATGAATGCTTGTCACCAAACTTGAGTTGAATGTCATTGGCTTTGAGCACATAAAAGACTTGTATGCGCATGATCCTACTTTTGCTATTCCATATGCCAAATGTTTGACAGATACATATTGGGAATGGTATTACATCAAAGATGATTATCTTATGAGAGCTAACAAACTATGCATCCCCGAGTCTTCTCTTTGTTTGTTGCTTTTGCAAGAATCTCATGGAGGAGGACTAATGGGACACTTTGGATGCGACAAGACATTTGCTACGCTCTCCAAGAACTATTTTTGGCCCAAGATGTTCTGCGACGTCTCACGCTTCACCACACGATGTTCTATATGTCGCAAAGCTAAGTCCAAAGCTCAATCTCATGGCCTTTATATGCCCCTTCCAATTCCATATCACCCATGGGAAGATATTAGCATGGATTCTGTGCTTGGTTTGCCTAGGACTAGAAATGGAAAGGATTCCGTGTTTGTTGTTGTGGACCGATTCTCTAAGATGGCTCATTTCATTCCTTGCAACAAGATAGACGATGCTTCACATGTTGCCACTCTTTTTTGTAGGGAAATATTGTGCCTAAATGGAGTACCAAAGACGATTGTCTCGGACCACGACGTCAAGTTCTTGAGTTACTTTTGGAAAACATTATGCGCCAAGCTCGGAATCAAGTTACTTTTCTCCACGGCATACCATCCACAAACCGATGGCCAAACGGAGGTGACCAACCACACACTCTCCTCTCTACTTCACGTGTTGATCAAGAAGAACATCAAGGAGTGGGAGGAGTGTCTACCCATCGTTGAGTACGCCTACAACCGAGCAAGACATTCGACTACCGGCAAGTCCCCCTTCGAGGTCGTCTATGGTTTCAACCAGTTGTCCCCATTGGACATTCTTCCGCTACCACTACAAGAGCGCACAAACAAGGACATGAGTGCCCAAGTAAACTATCTCAAGAAGATGCATGAAGATACAAGGCACACCATTGAGCGCCAAGTACAATGACTCACGACCAAGCGCAACCTCAACAAGCACCCCATGGTATTCAACATTGGAGATTGTGTTGCTACACCTTCGCAAGGACCGCTTCCCCAATGAACGCAAGTCCAAACTTCTACCATGAGCGGATGGAACCTTCAATGTGCTTGAACGCTACAACAACAATGCCTACAGGATCGACATTCCATGAGACAAGTACTCCGTGAGCGACATCTTCAACGTCAAAGATCTCTCTCCCTACCATGGTGATTAAGATTTTGATCCAAGGACGGATCTTTCCCAAGGGAGGGGAGATGATGCGGAGCATCCTACGGTCATCCCCATGGACCTATCGCCGTCTCACCAAGTGCCAAGAGGACCTATGACACAAGCTAGAGCTAGAGCTCTCGAGACCGAGGTGACTTCCTTCCTTAGTGATATCACATATGATCCACTCGAGACATGGCTACTAACTAAGTCCGGAATGTTGTGCATGATTAGGTACCAAGAGGACCCTCCTGAAGATGCACCTGAAGACGGACAAGTCCCAAAGTTCACGGATGAAGAGAACCAATGGAAGGAGTCAAGAGCAGCTTCCAGGACCCGGACACCCGGCCATGACCCCGGACATCCGGCCCCTGGAGCGTCCACCACGACAGCCGCCAATTACCTATAGGCCCCGGACATCCGGCTTCAGCCCGGAAATCCAGACCAAGCCCGGAAACTCGGCGTCCTCCATCTCGAATGCATCAAGACCAACCCCACCAGCCCAGACATCCGGCCACCCCAGCCCGGACATCCGGCCCCTCGCGAAAGCCCGGACATCCGGCCTCCCCTGTCTACGCATAGTGTAGGGCCAAAGCCCATGTACCCCTTCTCCCCCCTAGACTATATATACTCCTCCTCCGCCCTCTTTCTAGGGTTAGCATTGGTTTAGCTCATTAGAGATAGAGCTTTGCTCATCCATCCGGATCTACTCCACCGAGAGAGACCGCGACCTCTTCGGAGAAGATCCATCTTGGATTCAAGACCCCTCATGGGAAGATCCCTCGTGGATTCAAGACCTCCTCACAGAGAAGAACCGGTTACCCTATGTATCGCCCCTTGTTGGATTTGGACAGTGTGATCTCTATGTGTACTTGGATCTAGCATATGTGTGACCGAATCTTGTTGGTTTGAGTGATTCTCTCGTGTTTTTCCTCGTGTTTCCTCTCGTGTTCTTCATGTTCCTCGTTGGGGTCCGCTCTTTTCGTGAAAGATCGGCCGTATAGGGTTCCACCCTACATCACATTTGGTATAAGTTCCTCTCTTTATCCCACTCACATATTTGCTTGGAATTATGGATAGGCCAAGTACTTCTACCAACCCACTCTTCATCGAGCTAGACGACGACATGTCCTCCTACGTCACAAAGAGCCACCTCTTCGGTGCACAACGAGCTTTGCATCAAGAGCAACAAGCAATGAACAAACGCATCGACAACCTCGCCACCGACTTGAGACTCTCCGAGCAACGTACAAGAGACTACTTCAACAACAAGCTCAACGACCACAAACAATAGAATGACGCAAGAATGGACGAGATTTGGGCTTTGTTGCTCAACCGCTCTTCTTTCACCTCGTCCTACTCAAGACAGAGCCGCTCAAGTCGACACTCCAACGACACTATCTATGGCTCAAGTACTCCGACATCGAACACTCTTCATCATGCCGTGCGTCAAGATCGTCAAGCAAATTGCAATCCCCTACATGACACCGATAATCCAGAGCAACTTCAAGCACAAGAGCATCGACATCGTAAAAATCAAGCTACATTCGCACAAGCACAAGAACGGAAATGCCTACGACAACAAGAGGGAGAGCGAGCGCGACAACACCAAGTTGCACAAGATGTTGAGGCACAACGTCAAGAACAACAACTACGTGAAGCTCAAGTACTTGAGGTGCAATGTGCCCTCTGAGATTCAAGTCGAGCCATAGCCACACGCAACCGGCAAGCACGTGAGGAACAAGAAGCGCTTTGCGATGAAGTTCAAGAGAGGATTTATCAATCAAGAGTGCATCGTCAAGTTCCTCAAGCTCGTCCACAACCTCGACAAGAACCTCAAGTTCACCAAGAGCAAGAAGACAATGGAAATCCTCCAAGACAATGATGAGAACATGGCTACCTTGGATACACCAAAAATATTGCATACATGGATAGTAGTCAGGTGATTTCTAGTGCAAACTATTCAATAATCTATTTATATTATCCAGAACAAAAATACTTCACACACTTTTATGTTTTGTCTAATTGCAGGTGTACGGGACATTTGTACAATCTACATATGAATAAAAGGGAAAATGAGAAGTTTAGGTTCTGTTCAAAAAGTCCTCTCACGTCACTTTTGGGCCAAGAGAAGATAGAGTCCAAGTCTCTCACGTTCTGGATTCAGATTCGGACTGCACAGACATACCTGACTCAAAACGCCAACAACTTTTTCATACGGACTCTGAATTCTTTTTTCTGTTGGAAAGTAGATTTCGTGCTCTTTCCAACCCAATTGGGTTCACCTTAAAATTTGTTCGGAGTATTGAGATATATCGATGAAACAATCTAACGCTGCAGCAGAATCTGAGTCAAACAACAAGTGCAAAGGTGTTGCGTCACCTCCACTTGGGCCCATGAGCCTTGTATGACCTAGGGTTAGTTTTAGGCTGCCTTGGGACGTCCTCCCACCTCCTTGGCCTCCACCACTTGCTCCTATATAAGTAGACCCATCTAGTAGCTTTTTCCTTGGGATTTGTTTAGTTAAAGGTTAGCCATTGCAACTTCGTGTACTTCGTTTGTGTCCAATGACTAGACCAAGACCGCTTATGGATCCCCACCATTATCAATACTTCATATATATTCGCAATATTCAGATTGCTTTATCATATTCTTGCTCGTTCTTCGATTTCTTGCAGGAATAGACCTTCGTGGTTAGGCTGACCGTGCTTCCGGCATCGTCAGTAACCTCAGGAGATTGGTTTAGCGATTGCTAAGGCGCAACGTTGTGCACGTTTGTAGTTGGATCGCCAAAGTCGTATCCACAAAATCTATAGTTATCATCTCATCGAAATATCGGGACACCCTCGCCTCTATCAAGTGGTATCAGTTTTTAGGTTGCTCGGTGAGAATTTCCAGTTATCCCTAGATTAGATTTATTTTCTAACCTATTGTCCAAGAAAAAGCCACAAAAAATTTAGATCTATTCATCCTTTGTCCTAGCCAGTCTGAGCCTTTGCAATTTTCTTTTCATTGTTTGCATTATTGAATTATCGGTTGCATTGTCATGTCGAGTTGCTGGTCTTAGTGTCTAGTTTGTTTAGAGTTTTGAGTTCTGTTCACATTAGTCACGTCGCCGCTGCATCGTTATCCCTTCCACTGTCCACCACACCATCCATCAATTTCCACCACGTGCTACCCATAGTTCATTGTCACAATCATAGCTGAGGTCGTTCACATCTTCGCTTGATCCAATCTGCATCTTATCTAGTTTGTCTTGGAAAGAGGGAGAGAAAAAAGGCAGAGAGAAAAAAAGTTAGAGAAAAAAAGAGAAAGAAAAACAAAAAAAATATGAGGAAAAAAAGAGAGAGAAAAAAAACAAAATTCAGATCTATCTAGACTCAATCTCGTAGTTGAATTCAGATTGGAATCTGTTTTGTGCATTGTGCAGTAAAACAAACATAACTTCTTCATATGAAGTCCGTTTTGGCTCCGTCAGTACTCAAATAAAAGCTAGCGACGAGCCGCATCTAAATAGTTGTAGAAGCTATTTCAATATTCGGCACCTCAAAATCGGCTTCTAAATAGGTCTTTTTGCCCTCCGAAGTTCACAAACACAGCTTATTCCAGTTTTTCAGGCCAGTTTTAGAATTTTTCACTCCTCATATCAACTCGGAATTGAGTGATTCCTTTTGTGTTTGAAAGCTTGAGTCAATACAATTCTTGAAAAAAATAATCAAAAAATTGGCACAAACTTTTTCAGAGGAAAGTTGGAGACAAAGTTCTTGATATATCCTGCTTGGCTATTGTTTCACATCATTATCTTTACTGCCGTTGTGATCTTCACTTATATCTTGCTGTCCAGAGCTATTTAGTATCCTTCATTGATGCTAGTTGTGTTACGTCGTAACCTCATTAGTTTTCTAGGCTCGTGTCTCTAGTCCGGTCTAGCCTAGGACCAACACAGTACCGTCGTTGAGCGTTTATTCAACATTGCATCTCTGAATTGATTATTGCTAATCTTTTTCTACCATATATAGCCAACCCAGCTCCACTATTTCTACACCGTGTATATGTACGTTCCCCTGGCAATCGCTTTACACAATCTTCGGAGTTTTTTGACACCGCTGGTTGCCTGTCACCACCTGCCGCATGGTAAGAACTTGTAAGATATTGATATTTGCTTTACTGTGAGCACTTTATAACCACATCCCAGTAGTTCATAGGAACATTATTCTCGAATTTTGTTTCTTGTTTCTACTAATCATGACAGGTTCCGGAGATAGAAGTTCTTGGATGACGGACACATCTTCACCATCACAAGAGTTGGGACAACACACACAAGCACATGGTCAGGTTATCTCTTTACCGTCATTTGAGGACCGATTTAATCCTTCTATTTATCTAGCTTGGGAGCTCGAAGTAGAACAAGTTTTTAGTCACCATGGTTTTTCTCAACTTGAGAGAGTACAAGCTATCACTAGAACATTTACTGGTTTTGCTTTTGTTTGGTGGAGTGTACATTGTAAGAAAAACATTGGTAACCAACCCACAACTTGGAAAGATATGAAAGCTGTAATGAGAAAACAACTTTTTCCTCCTTACTATCGTCGTGAATTGCTTCGCAAATTGGAACATAACACTGTTCATGCTTACTACCAAGAGTTCAAATTTTATATGCATAAGTGTGACATAGAAGAATCCAAGGATGATACAATGAATAGATTTTTTTGGTGGTTTGAACCATGATATTCGTGCAAGATTTCAGTATATTCCTCATTGCATTACTGGTATGTATGTTCGCACTTGTACCTTTGAGAGACAGATACAGGAGGATGCATTGGGTGACTACAACAACTACTATTCCAGTTCATGCTCACCACCACCGGTTGGTTCCTCCACCGTTGCACCTACTAGAGCAGCCCCACCTTAGATTATGAGCGCGGCGACATCATCTCAAGAGTATGGTACATTGTCATCGTTCGTACCTACATCAGCTACGTCTTTGCGACAAGGTAACAGTAAAGGTATTTATGATATAACTTCACATGATAATGATGCATGCCTAATTAACTTAAATACATCATGTGTTGAGTTACCTGTTGATTTGAGCACACCACCTATTTTAGAGAATCATGTTACTGTTATGAATGCATAGTGTGATCAAACAACTGAAATACCAATAATTTTGAGTGCGCCCATTGAATCTGTTGATGTCAAAGAACCATGTGAATCAGGAAATAAATCAGATTTGGATCAAATACATTTTAAAATAATTGTGCCAATGTTTAATCATTTTGATATGACCTCTAATCTTGATGATCATTTTGTGTCAAATGACTTATTCTGTGTTTTCTTATTTAAGCATGTTGTAGCATGTAAATTTGATGCACGTAAGGTTTATTCACGAATGTTGGGATGGTTTAATGATGAATATTGTCAATCTTTTGATATGAATAAGAGCTTCACTTATATGTGCAAACCGAGTTGCAATATTTTCATGCCTTCTACTTATGATAATATTTTGGCTTTATATTTTATGATCTATGAAAGTTACTCATGTATGCATGTGTTGTATGTGCAAAACTCAAGGGAAGTAAAAATGGATGATATATACATATACAACATGTACACCTTGTCTCTTTTGTTAGCCACATTTCAGATTAAGCAACGCCGAGGACGGCTTTGTTTTCAAGAAGGGGAGGATGATGAGGACATGACTACCTTGGATACGACCAAACATATTGCATACATGGATAGTTGTCAGGTGATTTCTAGTGCAAACTATTCAATAATCTATTTATGTTATCCAGAACAAAAATACTTCACACACTTTTATGTTTTGTCTAATTGCAGGTGTACGGGATATTTGTACAATCCACATATGAAGAAAAGGAAAAAGGAGAAGTTTAGATTCTGTTCCAAAAGTCCTCTCACGTTACTTTTGGGCCAAGAGAAGATAGAGTCCAAGTCTCTCATGTTCTGGATTCAGATTTGGACTGCACAGACATACCTGACTCAAAACGCCAACAACTTTTTCATACGGACTCTGAATTGGGTGATTCTTTTTTTGTTGGAAAGTAGATTTCGTGCTCTTTCCAACCCAATTGGGTTCACCTTAAAATTCATCCGGAGTATTGAGATATCGACGAAACAATCTAACGCTACAGCAGAATCCGAGTCAAACAACAACTCCAAAGGTGTTGCGTCACCTCCATTTGGGTCCATGAGCCTTGCACGACCTAGGGTAGGTTTTAGGCTGACTTGAGACGTTCTCCCACCTCCTTGGCTGCCACCACTTGCTCCTATATAAGTAGATCCATCTAGTAGCTTTTTCCCTGGGATTTGTTTAGTTAAAAGTTAGCCATTGCAACTTCGTGTACTTCGTTTGTGTCCAACGACCAGACCAAGACCGCTTACGGATTCCCACCATTATCAATACTTCATATATTCTCGCAATATTCAGATTGCTTTATCATATTCTTGCTCATTCTTCGATTGCTTGCAGGAATAGACCTTCGTGGTTAGGCTGACCGTGCTTCCGGCATCGTTAGTAACCTCAGGAGATTGGTTTAGCGATTGCTAAGGCGCAACGTCGTGCACGTTTGTAGTCGGATCGTCAAAGTAGTCTCCACAAAATTGATAGTTATCATCTCATCGAACGATCGGGAAACCCGCGCCTTTGTCAGACAAGAGCAAGTTGAGGGAGACAATCCTCCTCGTCAAGGACGTCAACATCCCCGACCCCAACACAATGAAGAGCAATGATACAACAAGCTGAAGTTCACCATGCCCAAGTTCAATGGAAGCAATGATCCCGAAGAGTACCTTTCATGGGCATTGAAGATTGACAAAAACTTTCGCTTGCACGATTATGAGGAAGAGAAGAAGATCGCGATGGCATCCCTTGAGTTCCAAGACTACGTCCTCATTTGGTGGGAACACGTCATTTAGTGCCGTGAGTCAAGAGGTGAACCACCCATCACTACTTGGGCGCAAATGAAGGATGTCATGAGAGCACATTTCGTGCCAACATACTACAACCACGATGATGAGGACATCAATGCCATTGTTACACCCACAACCCCTGCACCTATACATATTGGATCAATTATTAGAGCTCACGCACGCCAATTAAATTACTAGGTACTTTCATTTCTTGGTAACGATTCTAATGTTCATGAGAATATGATGCTGCCTAAATTGGATACATTTGTTTTGCTTACAAATGAAGGGCCTAGCTTGGACAAGAAAGATGAACCTTGGAGCAAGTTCAAGCATGGAGATGATGGCGTGCGCAAGGGGAACAAGAACGGAGTTACAAGTGATGATTACAGGACTTTGAAGCCACCATAATGAGTGCATGAAGCCTTGGACGAAATATACAAGATGCCACTTCATAAATTTCGTCCATAAGCTATCCTAGGTGTTGTTTCACCTTATTTTTGGGCCAGGCCCATGTAATTTCGAAATACTTGATTATAGGCTATTTTTAGAGTCCGTATGTGTGGGGAAACAAGAGTTAGGGTTGGTTTCGGACCCCTCCTCCAAGGGCCACTAAATTACCCCCTCTCTCCTCCATATATACATCCCTTAGGGCATCGTTTAGGCTTTGGGTTTTGTTTAGATCAAAAGTTCGCCATAGCTGCAAGTTCGCGTACTTCATTTGTGTTCAACGACCAGACCAAGACGTCACAGAACCCACCTTGATCAATAAAGCTTTCATCTTATATTTGCAATATCCAGATTGCAATCTCAGTTTCTTGCTTGTTCTTCGTTTGCTCGCTGGAAACAGACCCTCGTGGTCAGGTTGATCGTGCTCCGGCGTGGTCAATAACCCCCCCAGAAGTTGGTTTAGCGATTGCTAAGGCGCAATGTCTTGCACGTTCGTAGTCGGATCATCAAGGTCAACTCCCACAGGAAACGATAGCCACCATCTCATCAAAACATCGGGACACCTTCGCCTCTATCAAGTGGTATCAGATTTTCAGGTTGCTCGGTGAGATTTTACAGTTTTTTCGTAGTTTCGATCGAGTCTGTTCTTCATAACTATTGTCCATGAAAAAGTCAAAAAATAGGGTTAGTTCATCCTATCCGAACCAATCTGAGCCTTTGCATAATATTTTCTGTATTTGCTTTGTTGAATTTGCGGTTGCATCATCGTGTCAAGTTGTTGGTCTTAGCGTCTAGTCCTTTAGAGTTTCGAGTTCTGTTCACAGGTTTTCACGTCGTCGCTGCCATATATATCACCACCGCATCATCATCATCGCTGCTGCCGTATACCACCACCGCACCAACTTCATCGCCGCTGCCATATACCACCACCACATATTCACCGCCAATCCGAGTCCATACCCGCCACCACCTATCCGCCGCCATCACGCCAATCTGAGTTCCACCAGATTCGTCGCCGCCACCAGTCCGAGTTCCACTAGATTCATCTCCGCCACCAGTCCTAGTCTGATTCCAGTATTTTGTTACTCTGTTTTCGATTTCTAGATCACGCCATACTCCAAGTCGTGACAGAGTAGGACTCCCAAACTTTCGTGCTACCTGGAGTAGAAAAATAGTTCCTGATGCGGAGCATCCTATGGACATCACCATGTCAAGAGTCCGTCCGGTGAGTGACACGTGTGACATCTACTTCACATACACAAAGGTGAATCATCTCCTTTATGCGTGCTCATTTGACACCTTCGAGGATGGTATACTACTTGACACTCCACTCGTGTGCATGCATAGGTATTGTCGGAACACTACGAACGACGATGAGGAGTGCAAGCGCCAAGGAACAACTACACCATCCGCGAGGGAAGCCTGGAAGCAACAACGGAAGAAGACGGAGCTGCTGAAGCTACAGCGGCCGGACATCCGGGCTAGAGGCCGGACATCCGGCGCCTGTGCAGCCTCCAAGGAGCTGCACCAACAGACGACCGAAGCATCAGCGGCCAGACATCCGGCCCGTGTGCCTGGACATCAGGCGCCTCAGCAACGCCCGGACATCCGGAATCCCTCACGGAAATCCGGCACCCCCTATCCAAAGAAGGACTCGAACTGCCACTTCAGCTCGGACATCCGGCCTGTACCCTGGACATCCGGCCTCCCGCGCAGCCCAGACATCCGGCGCCTGCCTGCGCGCAGAGTCGGGCTAGAGGCCCATGTATTCCTTTCCCACTTACCCCTTCGTGGATTAGACTATATATACTACTCCCCCTCCTCCTAGTTAGGTTTAGCAAAGTAGTAGCTCATTTAGAGATAGAGCTCTGCACATCCATTACGGATCTACTCCACGAGAGAGACCGCAACCCCTCTTCGGAGAAGATCCACCTTGGATTCAAGACCCCTCACGGGAAGATCCCCTCGTGGATTCAAGACCTCCTCATGGAGATGAACCTTACCTTGTATCTTTCCCTTTGTTGTTCATGTACCTTGTGGATCTTGTGTGTTTGATTGTCTAGTGGATGTGTGATTGGACTTGTTCTTGAGTGTTTCCCCTTGTGATTTCTCTCCGTTCTTCCCCGTCTTCTCCATGTTCTTAGTTGGGATCCGCTCCTTCCATGAAAGATCGGCCGTATAGGGTTCCATCCTACATCATCTTGGTATCATGAGCCACGTTGATCACGATTTGGGAGCCTCCCTCATTGTTTTCTAGGCTAATTTTGTTGTAGTGGTTCTTCCCCAATTTCAAAAATCCCCATCAAAAATAGCCCCTCAATTTTTTTTGTGATTTGTTGGCGTGATGATATTTTGTTGATTTTGATCCATGGATTCATTGTGTCTTGAGTAGATCTATCTTTCCCCCAAGTTTACCCACTTTCCATCCACGAAATCCATCGAATTTTGCCCTTGAAATCATCAATTTCCACCCCCAATTCGAAAATTTCTGCCCCAAACGAGATCTGGAATCGCCGGGCCAGACATCCGGGCCCCAAGCCGGACATCCCTCTCCTGGAGCATAAAATCTGCATGGTTCTGGACATACACCCCCGGATATCCGGCCCCGACCCCGGATGTCCGGCCCCTGGGGTTTCAGCCTTCCCCGTTTCACCGTTTTGTCCATAACTAATTCATCCGGAGTCCGATTTTTGCGTTCTTTAGCTCATTGAGAAGATCTTGACATCCCCCTTCCCAAAAATAATACTTACAACACCATTTGACTCCATCAAAATTTTGGAACTTTGGCATCTTTGCCTAGGTCTTCTAGCTTATCATTCGTATAACCACCACCGACTTCCGCAACCTAACCAATTTTGTTCCCCTTAGCATTAGTGGTTGTTTGAGTTGTGATTTGAGTCTCCTAAGGTGTTTAGGCTACTTAGGGATGGTTGCTTCTTCATCAACCACCACCACCACCACCATAACCTCCGCATAGGCTTGCCCACCATACACTTCCGCCAACCCAGTTTAACCCAATTTTGTTTGTGTTGTTAGTTGTGTCTCCTAAGGTGTTTCGGCTACTTAGGGACCGTGCTTCCAACTCCGACACCGTGTATAGTCCACCACCTTACCCTCCACTTCTGCATTGCGTCTCAAAACCCATCCTTGCATTTCCGCAATCCCATTGAGCTTCCGCAACCACCACCGCATTCCCGCTACCACCATTTGACATTTGAGATTTTGAGTTCGCGGTTTTTCCATTTCCTAAGGTGTTTTGGCTACTTAGGGACGAGTCTTCATCATCTTGGTATCTCCATCAAGATCGCCGCCACTTATCATCGCCATGGACGGTAATCTCCATATCATCTTGGTATCGTGGTATCCCTCCATTGTATATTCCCTTGCCATTGCATTGATAACCCCTAGCCCATTTTGCGTCACTTGCCTATCGAGACTAGACTTTGAGTATTGTCGGCAACGTTACTTGTGCACATTAGTGATCTACACCATACATTGCATACATACCATATCATATTGGTATCATATCATCCCTTGTGTCACAAGATTGTTCCCGTATATACCTAATTGCTATCTTGGTTTGTGCATTTCGCATTGTGGCCATATACAAAAAAAGCTTTTAAGCAAAGAAAAAAGAGAAACAAAAGAGCTTGTAAGCAATAGCCATATCATCATACCACATTGCATATAAGATTGTCATATCCGATCATCTTGGATCATACCACCGGAACATCATACACATAGCATACTTGGGATAGAAAGTTATCCATTTTGCATCTTATAGGTTGTGCACAAGTGTCATATCCTTCTTTTGAGCAATCGTGCTAGCGTCTCTCTTGAGTTGTGCAACACGAGTGTTTTCCATGGACTCCACATTTTGAGCTCATTCCTTGGTTGCACGACCCCATTTATCTATCCGTGCGTGTGTTTCCGCGTGCCACATATTGCTATTGGTCTACTTGTTTCACTTGCGAATTTGTGAATCTCTTTCAACATTATTGACTCTTGCTAACATTTTGCATTAATTTTTTGTGCCACTATCCTCACCGAGCTACTCCATAAGCTTTAGTTTGTAGGTGTGAGTGAACAAGTCCGGTACCAATTCTACTATTCTTTCATCTCACATTGAGTGAAAACGGGATACATCCTCAACTTTGGGAAAGGTAAATTGGTATTGTTTATCTCATTTCCTACTCACCTATACTCGAGTCTTGTGATGGATAGGCAAGGCATTTCACCTTCGGTCTACAACAACAACGACGAGTTCGATGCCACGAAAAACTCTACCGATGCCAAGATGCAAGCTCAAATGGAGGAGATCAAAGCCCTCATCAAGTCCTACAAGCAATCTTCCTCATCTTCGAGAAGACGATCAAGTACACATGCTTCCAAGCTACCATCTCCGGCAAGGTCCCATCGACATCGACACCATCACCACCACGAACGTGAAGGTCAAGAGCTCAACACCAACAACCTCTCAACGACTTCACCATCTTGCTTGGCATCTTTGCCACGCGACTTCAAGGCATCTTCGCCTACCGACATACGACATCTTCGCCAACAAGCACCTCAAGACTACGCTCAAGAGAAGCTCCCCAAGCTCAAGTCCATGACTTCCATGAGCTACTACGACCTCGACACCGACCATAAGATTCCTTTCTATGGGACTCAAGAACCCGAGGAGTATCTCGAGTGGGAGCACCTCATGGACGACTACCTCAAGCTACATGAAGTTCCTCTTGAAGGTCAAGTGAAGTGCGCCACAACGAACTTCCATGACTACGCGTCCACATGGTGGCTTCACACACCTTCGGAGAGCTACGACATGAGTTGGCCCAAGATGAAGAGAGCTTTGCGATGAGAGTTCGTGCCTCCAACCTACACGGAACAACTTCAACGCCAATTGGAGAACACCATCCAAGGATCCAAGTCCATCGATGAGTACTTCAAGGAGATGAAGATTGCCTTGCGATGAGCCGGCGTGGATGAACCCATTTCTATGAAGTTCTACTTCATGATGGGATTGAACAACGACATCTCGAAGACTATCTTCCTCGAGAACTACAAGTCCCTCGACGACAACTACATTGGTGCTCTCAAGGTGGAACAAGAAATCATGAAGGCCAAGGCTTCTCCACCCCAAGCTCACTTCGCGATGACCAAGCTCCATGAGAACGAGCATGAGGATAGTACCACCAAGATGTCCAAGCCCGACGAGCTCCAAGACGATGCTCCCAAGTTTGACTTCACTGCCATACCTCTTTGTGGCATTGATGATGCCGAGTCCTCCATGACTCTTTTTCAAGACGGTGCAGTGACGAGTACGACTACAGAGACCCTCAAGGAACAAGCTTTGGAGGCATGCGACAAGGTGACAAGCACGGAGGATGCTTCCATCTTAGGAGGCGAGAGTGATGATGTGCCATCTTCGGCCTTCATCCACAGCGATGATGACGAGATGATCGAGCATGGGATTTTCCCTTCGGTCATGGAGGAGAGTGATGATGTGCCATCTTCAGCCTTCATCCACGGCGATGACGACAAGATGGTTGAGCATGGGATTTTCCCTTCGACCACGGCGATGTAAGATGACTTGGGTGACTTTTTCCACCATATTGAGAGTGAGAGTGACTTCACCACTAGCCCCATATATGATGTGTTGCCACAATTCCCATGTGAGGAGAGCCACAACCACCACCACTTGAGCGAGATGAGTGACTCCACCATACGTGAGATTGAGTGCACCTACCTTGAGGGAGTGAGTGAACCACCACATAGAGATAGTGAGATAGTTGATAGGTCATGTGAGGCCACTTTCAACACTAACGACTTGACCTCTACCTCTATTGTGTCTTCTCATTTGGTGCTAGGTCCCATCTATGATGATACGCCGATTCGCGATGATTTCGTCCTACCTTTGGACAAGACGATGGCCATGGTGGAATGTGATGCACCCCCACATGGTTCCATCAAGATGAATATGACCACCATTTGGTCTTTCCCACCTCACCTACACCACTTGAGTGGAATGAAAACGGTAACATAGGTGACGGTGATGCTCTAGTCCCACTAGTGGACATTCTTGACATTGATTGCTTGCATGATGTTGATCAACCTATTACCATGCTTCATGCTAGTGCGACTTCCCCATGCGATGATTTACCCATTTATTATGAGTTTGATGATTGCCATGTGGAGTCTATTAGTTGTGATGCCATGTTGCATAGGATTTCTTGTGACAATTCTTTAGGTCACATCATGTTTGCCAATCCGCTTGACTTGTCATATGCTATGCATGAGATCAATAATATGTCATATTTGCAATCTCTTCATAGTGACTATGCATATGCTATTAAAATAAACCCAGTTTGCACATATGGCATAGATGACAAGCCCATGGTTATTGGCATTTGTTTCTCTTGTGATGATATTGATATGCCCCCTTTGCATCATTTATCTCATATGCCATGCCATGACCACCTAGCTTCAGATATGCATTGTTTTGTATGTTGTCCATTTTCTCCATATGATGTTTCCGATATTGCTCATGAGGATACCCCCATAGTTTCCTCGTACATGTTAGGAGATTTTGATTCATCCTATACATTGCATGATCCCAACACTTGTGTGCACAATATGCTCCCCATGAATAAAAATGCTATTGTTGTGCCTTATACTTGTATGCTCAATTTGTGTCCCCATCGTGCTATACACAATAACTATTCTTTCATGATGGATGACATGTTCTTGTACCATGCATCAAATTTCTTTGATCGATGCTTATCTTGTGCTAACTCTCACGTGCACATACACATCATGATGGATGATGTGTACATTTACCACACACACAATTTCTTCCATTTGTGTTTCTTTTGTGTAGGTACCCATGAATACTTGTCAACCTCGCAATCCCACGAGTTGACAAAACAAGCTCTAGAGAGCAATGATGACTTGGGATCCCATGGATTGCCTTTCCCACCGCTCTCTTTGCGCAAATACTTCGCGCATTTCTTCTACATGGCCCTCACTTGGCTATGGATTATTGTCCATTACATATTATATGCCCATCTTGCCATGTTCACTTTGCATGATATGTTCATTCCTATACCTTTGACATGCATTTGTGACCCATGCTTTGCATTACACATGATGATTGATTCTAGTACTTGTATGTGTATTTGCAAGCTTGGTGGAGATACTGCTTGCTATTGCCATGTTTGCTTTGTACCCCGTGCCTATGATGATACTTTCATCTTGCTTTGTGTTCGTGCTTGCGATATGTCATGTACATTGCCTATGCCAATTATTTGCTCTCATGACATGATTGCCATGATTTATTCTAGTGTGTTGCATCTTCGCACTACTAGCTTGCACAACTTGATTACTACGATTGCTTATGTTGCATCACCGATGATTCATACTTGCTCATTTAATGCGGTTGATGACAACCATCTACATGCTTTGCACATGATTGTTATTGCTTCTTTTCATATATCTCCATGTGTTGCCTCTCTCATGTTAGACAATTTTCCATGTATTGAGTGCAACAATGATTCCAATTTTTCTCATGAGATTGCCCCCATAGCATTCTCACATATATTTGGAGATTTTGACATATTTCTTGTGAAGTATGCTTGTCTTACATCTTTGCACCATATACCTAGTGCCATGAATATAGCCATTGTTGCATCATATTATTCATGCACTTGTGCTTCTAATGGTTATGTGCAAGAGAAGAGAACCATCATGATGGATGATGTGTTTATCTACCATGTGCATACATTCTTTGCTTTCTTGTGTGCATGTGTAGGATACTTGGACCTTGTGTCGACTCCCGCTTCACATGAGTTGACCATTCGAGCTCTTGAGAGAAAGCCTCATACATTCGACCACGAATCGCTTCTCCAACACCTTTCCTACCACTTCGACATTGTGAAGAATCCACAAGGACACGCCTTCAAGGTGACATCTTTCTTGAGAATGGATATTGCGGATCATACTACTTGTGTTGCTTGCACCATGAGACTTCTTGTTCATATTGGACCACTTGATTGCTCACATGTTAGAGATCTTGCTTCGACTTGTCATTTCCACCATTCCATGCATCATGATATATATGCCTTGTGTGTTGCGTCCAATTCTTGGATTACTTGCTCCTCTCATATGTTTGGTTGCAACAATGTCATCACTTCACATATGCCATGTCCCATTGATTGCTACATGCTTGCCTTGATTGCCTCACACATGATGAACAATTTCTCTTTCCATTATGTGGAGTGCCACACGATATTCACTACACCCCTTGCACGTTATGTTTGGATTGTCTTACACTTGTCCCATGTGTTTAGACACTTCATTTTATTTGGTGTTGTGAATGTTTCTTATGCCTACCATCGACCATTTGTCGAGTTCTTTGTGCATGATTGCTATGACTTTGAGGTAGATGCTTATTCTCTTGTTACACATATTTGCATCACTACCTCACATTTACATGCTTGTCCCCATGATATCTTTGCTTGTGCTCGATTGATATGCTTACATGCCATGTCACAATCCTTTGTCACACCATATGCTTTGCATGATGACGACACTTGTTGATGCGGAGCATCCCATGATCATCCCCATGGACGCGCCTACACCTCCAACAACACCACTTGGACCAATGACAAGAGCCCGAGCCAAGGCTATCAAAGATAAGGTGAACTCACTCCTCTCCGAACTTCCACTTTCTATGCATGAGACATGGTTACTACCTAAGTCCGAGACGTTGTGCATGATCAGGTACCAAGAGGACTGTTGGTGTCAAAACCAGCGGATCTCAGGTAGGGGGTCCTGAACTATGCGTCTAGGATCGATGGTAACAGGAGACGGGGGACACAATGTTTACCCAGGTTCGGGCCCTCTCTATGGAGGTAAAACCCTATGTCCTGCTTGATTGATATTGATGAATATGAGTGTTACAAGAGTAGATCTACCACGAGATCGTGATGGCTAAACCCTAGAAGTCTATCCTATGTGAGTATGGTAATGAGTATATGTGTTGTTCTTTCCGGACTATCCCCTTCGGTTCATATAGACACCGAAGGGATCTAGGGTTTACATGGAGTCAGTTACATAAGAAGGAATCTTCGGTCGCCAAGCTTGCCTTCCACGCCAAGTAGAGTCCAATCCGGACATGGTGCAGTCTTCAGCCTTCATGTCTTCACAGCCCATCAGTCCGGCCCATAGATAACAGGCCGGACGCCCGAGGACCCCTTAGTCCAGGACTGCCTCAGTAGCCCCTGAACCTGGCTTCAATGACGAGGAGTCCGACATGCAGATTATCTTCAGAATTGCAAGGCGAGTTCCCCTTTCTCCGAACTCCAAGATAGTCTTCGGATGCAATGATGGTATCCGGACCTGTCACACACACAATCGCAAAGTGAATATAATATTTGCACGAATCTAATCTGTTGACAGCTTTTTCCCAACACGACATCACGTCTGTCTGGTTATAATTTCGAACCGTTTTTCTTCAGCCAATCCACGCTATGAGGCATGGTTGCTACTGGCACGTCTTATCAAAACAGAGATCGTGTCCCCTTATTGCGGGATTCTCATCAATGCGGGCATGGGTAACTCAACCGTGTCGTTTATACAGTCCTAGGGAACAGGCGAATCCTAAGGCAAGTGAGGAGGCATTTAATATTTACTGCCTTTATAAGGGGATAAGGGTTCCCTCTTCCTCTCCTCACGCTCTCTCTCCTCCTCCGTCTTTCTGATCTCAAGCTTCAACGCCCAAGCTCTCATCTCCTTTCCACTCAAGCAACCATGTCCGGATCTGGTGGTCAGGGCAAGTGGATGGTCTCCTCCGTCAAGGAGGAGGACATTACTAAGCTCCGGGTGGCCGGATATTTGGCGAAGGAGATCGCCCATCATCTGCCAGCCGAGGGACAAGTTGTCCCCACGCCGGAGCCCACAAAGAGGGTAGTATTCATCCCCCATTTCTTCCGTGGGCTAGGGTTTCCACTCCACCCTTTCGTCCGCGGCCTGATGTATTACTACGGGATAGGTTTCCATGATCTATCCCCGAATTCCTTCCTCAACATCTCGGTGTTCATCATCGTGTGCGAGGCCTTCCTCCGCGTCCATCCCCACTTCGGGCTGTGGCTCAAAGTCTTCAACATGAAGCCGAAGGTGGTGGAGGGACAACACGTGGAGTGCGGAGGGGCCATGGTGAGCAAGCTATCCAATGTCTCATGGCCCAAAGGCACCTTTGTTGAGACAGTAAAGGAATGGCAGAAGCAGTGGTTCTATATTACAGAACCTCGCGGCACCACCTGGGCCGCCGCTGCTGAATTCCGCTCCAGCGCTCCCATGCGACTCACCTCCTGGGTCGAGAAGAGTCCGGACTGGTGTGCACCTGACGAGCTGATAGTGCTATAGACGCGCGTTCAAAGCATGGTGACCAAGGACATCAAGCTCGTCGATGTTATCCAGGTGATGCTAACCCGCCAGATTCTTCCGTGCCAGCGCCACAGCCGCCCTTTATGGGAATTCAATCCAAAGAAGCACCAGACCCTGAACATGCTCTTTGACACCTCTCACGAAGGGCCCTGGAAGTTGCTCTTTAAGGGAAACGAGAGGCCATCGGCCACAGACTCAGACCGTGGTCACAGTTGTAACCGCCCTGCTAGCGGGGTATGTTACTTTTGATGTACTCCCAACTTAAATGTTTCGACGATGATGGCTGAGATTTTAGTATTGCTTCCTTAGGACTGGGTGGAGAGGGCGAAGCAGATCCAGTGTCCGGCTCCGTTGCCCGAAGAACCAGTCATCCCGCGCCTGGCGAAGATGCTGGTGCCGGCGCCATATACGGCGCCGGAGAAGAAGGCTAAGAAGAAAGTGTCGCAAGGGTACTTCGAACGCGGTGTCCGAAGACGACGAGGCCCATTCCTCTATTCCTGAGGACAATGACGAGGAAGAGGAGGGGGAGGAGGAAAACAACCCTCCTCTCGAGGAGAAGAAGAAAAAGAGGGTGGCCTCGACACATCTGGAGGCACAAGCGCCCAAAAAGAGTAAGGGCGCCCCAGCGGTTGACACCGCGTGGGACGTCGACATTAGTCCGGAGTGTCGCCCCCGTACCGGGCCCTAGGTCGCATCGTAGGTGACATGACTTATTTATGTGCACATCCAGCCCTTTCTTTTTTATTATTCTAACATGGTTAATCCATACTATTGTAGTCCGGCCCGTGACCTTATCCAGCGATCCTCATCTGGAGGTTCGTTGGCTCCGTCGGAGATGGCGAGAATGTCGCCACTGCCTGCTTACTCCCTCGGGGCCAGGGATGACACCGAAGTGTTATCTTGGAGGACCGCTCCGAAGGGAGGATCCCAGGACGTTGTCCAGGAGGCGCCACAAGGCGAGACCTCCACTGCCGGACACATGGGGGAGTCAATCCCCATGGAGACTGGAGAAGAGGGCCGTATCCAGTTCGGCCCTCAGCCCAATATGATTCCGGAGGCCCATGTGACTTCGGAATCGGGCGAGCAGCCCCCTTTGAAGGAGGGGGGTGCGTCGCCTCCACCGATGTCTCCTGTCCATCCAGGAGCGCCAGATGACCCGATGGGGGCGCTACAAAGCACCTCCGTCGTCGACGAGCACCGTATCCTTATGGGTGCAGTGATTGAGAAGGTTCAGTCCGCCAAGAGCGGACTAAATGAAGCCTGCAACAGCCTGTTAACAAGTTTCGAGGTAAGAAAGAGAAAAACCCCGTGTAGACCGTAGCCCCTGAGACGCTGTCCAGTGTTCGGCAAGGAGGACCGGACAGGGGATCAATCCTTAATTAAAATAGGCTGACTGAATATGTATTTATAAGCAGGCGTCCCTGTTGGCCGTGACCTCGCATGCTGCCGAGGTCTCCAAGCTGAAGCAGAGGCTGGAGCGGACCGAGAACGAGCTCAGTGAGGTTAAGGTTCGGCTCCAAGAGAAGCAAGGTGAGGAACGACTTGCTATATGTTCGGGAAGGGATAAACGATGTATATTGGCAGCGGTATTGTGATATGTGCAGAAGCCGCGACCGAAGTCGAGGCCTTGAGGAAGGCCTTGGGCGAGGCCGAGGAGTAGGTTGTCCAGCAGCAAGCCGCCCGTAAGAAGCTAAATGCCTGGGTCAAAGAAGTCCACCAGGAGCTCCAAGATGCGGTGAAAAAATGCGAGGCCTTAGAGCATGATGCGTCAGTTCGAGGGACCGAACTCACCAAGGCTCGTCAGAGCACAGAGAACGCACGGAATGAGGCCCAGGCCGCCCTCCAAGAGATCCAGGAGGCCAAGAAGATCACAGCGGGTAAGGCATTTAAGATGCAAAGCAAGTATGCGGAGAAGCAGTACCTTTTACTAACCCAGGTTAGGAGTTCCCCAGGGGCTTTTGCGGATTTGCCACGCAGTGTATCAGATGCTGTGGAGTTCTATCGAGCCGAAGGAGGGGGTTCTTCGGAGAGGCTCTTCTGGTCGCAGTATGCGGCACCAGAGCATCCCGTGTCCTTCACCGATCAGCTGAAACAGCTGGTGGAGCTGCATAGGATGGCCGAACTAGCCATTAAGGATGTGATAATCCGGCTGTGGCCAGCCGAAGCTATGCCTTGTAGCTACTTCGGACTCGTGAGGCGGATGATGGATGCCTGTCCTCGGCTGGACATTATCAAGTGCTCCGTCTGTATTGATGGTGCCCGTATGGCCTCCGCTCGCTGCAAGATGTGGTGGGCGAAGATGAACGCTGTTGAAGTCGCTAGCGGGCCGCCGGAGGGCAAGGAGCACCGCACACTCGAGCGATATTTCGAGGATGTTGTAGAAGGGTCTCGACTTGTAGCGGCACAATGTTCGCAGGACATTGTATTTGAATAAATGTATTCATGTTGCCTTTGCCTTGTATTATGGGAACACAACCGGTTTTTGTGAAGTAATTTTATTATGCTTTGAATTGTTTCCTCCTGTATGTCCGTGTTGCGTGTAATATGAGGGTTGTCCAGTCGTCAGCTTCTGCCCTCACGTATATAGTATGGAGGTGTTCGGGATGGAATCTAAACAATCTTGATCCAATTACATGGTCCTTGAAGGAGTTGTTTAGTGCAACGAACAAGGCAATCAGACTTTATGGCTTTAACACCCTCACTTAGCCATAGGAGTTTTATAATAAAGCATGGACGCAGCCCCTGGTTTAATCCAGAGTACTGTCAGCGTATGATCGGGAAGTTCCGATCTCTCGCGTAACGCGGAAAAAATCTCCAATGATTTGTAACCCTCGAGTAGCTGACCGGCTCTCGCCACATCATGACAGTCACTTTTCGGCTTTCTCTACTGAGGTGCTCGTCTGGTCAAAGCCAGGGCACAATCGCAGTAGTTCTCCCTTTACTACCCTAGCCGATGGAGCGGAACATAGGGTAGCAAGCATAGGAGCCGGGCAACCCAACTATTGACCAAAGACATGATTCGGAGCCAATGCATATAATGCTAAATTCGAGTGCCGAACATATATAAAAAGTGTTCGGACTGTGCTGCCGTATTATGGGGCGACAGGTAGCCCGTGGTGAATATTAAACATAAAAGAGTGTCAATGCAGCAAATAAGCAGATCCGAAATAAAAACGAAGTAAGAAGTGAAAACCACAGGAACTGGGCCACGAACCATTTTATTATAACTGGATGGATACGTCAAGGCATATCTTGTACAGATGGCGCGAGAAGTATCCGACCATTTAACATGCCCGCATCAACAGGGCATAGCGTGCAGGTCCTGAGAAATAAGTATGAATACCGTCAAGAAGAACGTATAAAGGTTACCCTACACACCTATGTTGCCTTCCTTCGTTGTATTTCAGTCCTTCTAAAGGACGTGACATCAGACCTGCGGAAAAGGGTGCCTGAAGTAAGAAAAAGAAGTAAAAGTATGTGTGTCCGGGATCGGTCTGGCTGGATTGTAGACCCCGGGTTATCTCGTGCCTCCGTCGATGTCCATGGAATTTTGAGTGCGTAAGTGTGTACGCGTGGTACGAATGCCACTACCTTGTTGGGGCTGGGACAGAGGCTGAATTGCTAATCAAGCTCTTGACGAGCCACGCTGTCCTGTTGAAGTGTAGTCCGGACCCGCTTGATGGTGTCCGGGGGCTCGGCAGCTGGGTTATAATGCTACTTGAGAAGGCTGCTCTGTGCTTCAGCTGCTAGGGCGGCGGTCTGCTCCTCTGTTCGGAGGGAGCGTTCCGTATTGCCATTGACTGTTGTGACGCCGCGTGGACCGGGCATCTTGAGCTTGAGATAAGCATAGTGTGGCACTGCGTTAAATCTAGCAAACACGGTTCGTCCGAGCAGTGCATGGTAGCCGCTGCGGAAGGGGACGATATCGAAGATTAACTCTTCGCTTTGGAAGTTGTCCGGAGAACCAAAGACCACCTCCAGCGTGATTGAGCCCGTACAGCGGGCCTCTACACCTGGTATGACTCCTTCAAAGGTAGTCTTTGTTGGTTTGATTCGCGAGGGATTAATGCCCATCTTCCATACTGTATCCTGATACAACAAGTTGAGGCTGCTTCCGCCATCCATCAGGACTTGTGTTAGGTGGAATTCGTCGATGATTGTGTCCAGGACTAGTGCGGCCGAACCGTCGTGGTGGATACTAGTCGGATGATCTCGTCGATCGAAGGTGATCGGAAATGATGACCACGGATTGAACTTTGGGGCTACTGGCTCTACTACGTAGACGTCCCTGAGTGCTCATTTGCACTCCTTTCTGGGGATGTGCGT
>NC_041392.1:392736759-392853867 GCF_002162155.2 Triticum dicoccoides
CCGGGGCTCTTCATCCTCGTCCTCGCTTTGTGATCCCTTTTCTTTGTTTTCGACATTTAACTTGCCAGCCTACTTGAAGACCCAACAATCCCTGTTGGTGTGATTGGCTTGTTTATCCGGGGTGCCGTGAATTTGGCACGGGCGGTCGAGTATGCGGTCCAGGCTGGAAGGTCCTTCACTGTTTCTTTTGTAGGGTTTCTTCCGTTGGCCAGACTTGGAGCCACTGAATCCGGCGCTGACTGTGGTGTCTTCGGTGTTGTCGCCATTGCTTCTGCGTTTGTGTCTATTGCGCCGGAGCTTGCCGATGCTATTCTTGGCCTCTGTAGGGCCTGCCTCGCTGGCTGTGTTTTTGCTACGAGCTAGCCAGCTATTCTCACCTGCGCAAAAGTGGGTCATGAGTGCCGTAAGGGCTGCCATTGACTTCGGCTTTTCTTGTCCAAGATGGCGTGCTAGCCATTCGTCCCGGATGCTGTGTTTGAAGGCTGCTAGGGCCTCGGTGTCCGGACAATCGACGATCTGGTTTTTTTGGTTAGGAACCTAGTCCAGAATTTTCTGGCCGATTCTCCGGGTTGTTGGACTATGTGGCTTAGGTCGTCGACATCTGGTGGCCGGACATAAGTTCCTTGGAAGTTGTCGAGGAAAGCCTTTGCCAAGTTCTCCCAGCTGCCGATTGAGTTCTCAGGCAGGCTATTTAACCAGTGCCGAGCTGGTCCTTTGAGTTTTAATGGGAGGTATTTGATGGTGTGGAGGTTGTCTCCTCAGGCCATGTGGATGTGGAGAATGAAATCCTCGATCCATACTGCAGGATCGGTTGTGCTGTCGTATGATTGGATATTGACGGGCTTGAACCCCTCAGGGAATTCATGATCCAGTACTTTATCTGTGAAGCTGAGCGGGTGTGCGGCGCCTCTATATCGGGCCGCATCGTGGCGGAGCTCTGAAGGAGTCCGCCTGCCACATTCGGCTCAAGCGTGGTTAGGTTTGTCACGTCCGAATACGTAGCCGTCGTCGCTCCTCGAGGCACGTCCTCATGATCCATAGATCGATCTTGTGTGTCCTGCTCTACTATCCAGGGTCTGTCGGAGGTCGTACGTATGGCCCCAGACTCTTCCGTCCCTATTTTGATGGGGTGGTGGGGCGGTCTGTTGTTCGGCCTGAGTTGCCGCTTTATCTCGACCGCGGGTTGGCTGTTCCGCCACCCTGTCCCGACCACGTGGTGGTCGATCCGCATTGCGCGAGGGAGATATATGCTCCGGCGCCTCCTCATCGAATTGAGGTACCAGTCTGCGTTTCGGGTAGCTCTTGGCTGGGCAGTTGAGGCCGTATCCCTCGGTTGTCAGGACGTCAGTCCATCTGTCGACGAGCAGGTCTTGTTCAGCTTGAAGCTGCTGTTGTTTCTTTTTCAGGCTCCTTGCAGTGGCTATGAGCTGAAGCTTGAAGCGCTCCTGCTCGAGAGGATCCTCAGGCACGATGAAGTCTTCGTTGCCAAGGCTTGTCTCCTCCTCGGAGGGTGGACGGTAACTATCATCCTTCGGGTCATCTTCTATGGCCTGTTCGTCAGTGTTGTCTTGCCTGCTGTCGTGTTCCTGTTTGGATGTAGCCCCGGCGGGGTCTTCACTGTTTTCAGTGTCGCCCGGAGTACTATTTTCTCCGGTGCCAGTGTTGCCGTCCTTTGAGGGACGGGGCTTAGGGCGGCGTTTGGGCCGCCGACGCTTGGACTGTGTCTCGGAGGTTTTGTTCGCATCCAGCTCTTCTTTGTCATTGCGAGATCCTTTAGGTGTATCAACCATGTACACGTGGTACGAAGAGGTAGCCGTCCAACGTCCAGTGAATGGAGGGTCTTGGCCTTGCTCCTTGTCGGCATCGTCGTCCATGCCGTCGGTGTCTTCGGAGCCATAGTCAAGCACGTCGGTTAAGTCATCGATGGTGGCTATGAAGTGGGTGGCGGGTGGGAAGCAAAATTCCTCATCATCCGTCTCTAGCTCGAACCGGACATAGTTCGGCTGGGAGTCCTTCTCCAAGGACAGATTCTTTAAAGATTTTAGCACGTCACCCAAAGGCGAGTGTTGGAAAACATCAGCGATGCTGAACTCAAAGATCGATAACCGATCTAGCTCGGTGTCCGTAGGCGTACACAGTCCTAAACATATAGCTGGAGAGGAGTCCGAAGTTCCATTAAAGCGAATAATGCACGATGTCGAGTCCATGTGCGTCTCCAATGCCGTGGACTCCGAGGCCTCGGATGGCTCGATCTGCTTCGGCTCTATGGTCATTGCAGCCGCAGGAACCATCTCCTGGGTGTGATCCGATGACATATTTAAGTCACGTTCATCGGGATGAGGGGGAGCGATCGCCGCGGGCTCAAGTCCCTTGAAGGTCAAGTCTCCATGGACATCCGCGGCGTGGTTTAAGCTTCCGAATCCGACCTGATGGCCAGGGGCATAGCTGTCGATCTGCTCCAGATGGCCAAGCGAGTTGGCCCGTAGTACGAAGCCGCCAAATATGAGGATCTGTCTGGGGAGGAAGGTTCCTCCTCGGGCAGCATCATTATTGACGATTGAGGGGGCCATCGAACCTTTTGTCAACGACGGACTGGAACTCTCAATGAAAGCACCAATGTCGGTGTCAAAACCAGCGGATCTCGGGTAGGGCGTCCCGAACTATGCGTCTAGGATCGATGGTAACCGGAGACGGGGGACACAATGTTTACCCAGGTTCGGGCCCTCTCTATGGAGGCAAAACCCTATGTCCTGCTTGATTGATATTGATGAATATGAGTGTTACAAGAGTAGGGCTACCACGAGATCGTGATGGCTAAACCCTAGAAGTCTAGCCTATGTGAGTATGGTAATGAGTATATGTGTTGTCCTTTCCGGACTATCCCCTTCAGTTTATATAGACACCGAAGGGATCTAGGGTTTACATGGAGTCGGTTACATAAGAAGGAATCTTTGGTCACCACGCTTGCCTTCCACGCCAAGTAGAGTCCAATCCGGACACGGTGCAGTCTTCGGCCTTCATGTCTTCACAGCCCATCAGTCCGGCCCATAGATAACAGGCCGGACGCCCGAGGACCCCTTAGTCCAGGACTCCCTCAAGGACCCTCTCGAAGATGCACATGAAGATGTACAATCCCCCAAGTCCACGGATGAAGAGACTCAATGGAAGGAGACAAGAACACCTCCCAGGCCCCGGACATCCGGCCGTGACCCCGGACATCCAGCCCCTGGAGCGTCGTCCACTACAACAGCAGCCAGCCGCCGAGCATCTACAGGCCCCGGACATCCGACCCCAGCCCGGACATCCGGCCCTGCTAGGAAATCTGGCCTTGATCCCGGATATCCGGACACCCCCGAACCCGAGAGCAACATGGCCAACTTCACCAGCCCGGACATCCAACCTCCACAGCCCGGACATCCGGCCTCCACAGCCGGACATCCGGCCTCCACAGCCCGGACATCCGGCCCTCTGTGAACGCCCGGACATCCGGCCCAACGCCCGGACGTCCGGCCTCCCTGTCTGCGCACAGTAAAGGGCCGAGGCCCATGTACCCCTTCTACCCCCTAGACTATATATACTCCACCTCGTCCAACTTTCTAGGGCTGGCAAAGGATTAGCTCATATTTTGTGTGAGATCTTTGCTCATCCACTTGGACACCTTCTCCTCGGAGATTCGAGCCTCCACCGGAGAAGATCCCCCAAGCGGATTCAAGACCCCTTTTAGGGAAGAACTCAAGACCTCCTCACGGAGAATACCGGCTACCCTTGTATCGTCCCTATTTGATCGTGTACCGTGTGAAATCTTATGTATCCGAGGATCTAGCACATGTGTGACTTGTTCTTGTTAGTTTGAGTGTTCCTCCTGTGTTTCCCCTTGTGTTTTCCCCCGTTTCCCTCCTCGTGTTCCTCGTGTTCTTCGCGGGATCCGCTCCTTTCGTGAAAGATCGGGCCACTAGGGTTCTACCCTACATCATCTTGGTATCAAGAGCCACGTTGATCACGATTTCGGAGCCTCCCCGTTGTGTTTTATAGCCTAGTTTTGTTGATTTCGTCCCTAATTCGAAAATTCCCCACAAAAATAGCCCCAATTTTTTTTTTGTGATTTGTTGGTGTGATGAAGTTTTGTTGGATTTGATCTACGGATTTCGTGTGTTGCAGGTAGATCTAGCTTTCCATCCACTTTTCCCCAATTTCCACCCACAAATCTCTCCGAATTTTGCCCGGATTTGACCTCTCCTTGCGACGATCTTCGAATCCATCCATGGACCCAGAGCCCGGACATCCGGCCCGATAGCCTAGACATCCGGCGCCCCGGAAATCCGGCCACGACCCAGACGTCCGGCCCCTGGCAGCACCACTTCCTCTCCACCACCCGTTTTTCGCCCATTTTTCACCAAATTTTGTTTCGGTGCCCACATATACTTCCGCATACCCCCCACCATTTCCGCATACCACCACCATCGCTTACCACTTCCAACTCCGAAAATTTTGGTCCAATTTTTCTTTGAGAATTTGAGTTGCGGTTCCGTGTCCTACTTGTGTTTCGGCTATTTAGGTACGGTTCGACATCAACATCACCGCCGCTCATCTTCGCCACGGACGCGTCATCAACAACGACCACCTCCACTACATCTTGGTATTTGGCCCACCATTTTGACACCATATCGTCCGCGAGAAATGGTAACCTCGGCTTGGTATCATGATACATCATTCTTGCCATTACATTGATAGCCATCATAGCCTTACTCCTTTGCGTTGCTTACCCATCGAGACTAGCCATTGAGTATTGCTGGCAACGAGACTTGTACACTTTAGTGATCATACTTCCTTGCATATCTTGGTATCATCTCTTGTGTCACAAAGTTGTCATCGCATACATAATTGCTATCTTGGTTCGTCAAGCATTGCATGAGAAAATAGCTCCAACATCAAAGAGCCAAACAAGCTTTTAAGCAAAAAGGAAAGATAAGCAAAGAGCTTTTAAGCAAGCACCATAGCATAATACAACATTAAGATTGTCATACTCGATCATCTTGAATCATATCATCGAAACACCTTGCATAAAACATATTTGGGATAGAAGTCGTTGCATTTTTGCTAAGTAGGTTGTGCACAAGTTCTTGTATCCGCTTATTGTGCAATCGTGCCAGTGTCTCTCTAGTGTTGTGCAACAAGAGCATTTTTGTGGATTCCACATTTTGGCCCACCCTTGGTTCCACGATCCCACTTATCTTTTTGTGTGTGTGTTTCCGTGTACCTTATATGCTTGGTCTACTTGTTACATTGCATCTTGCGAATATTTTCCAACATTATTGCAGCTCACTTACAATTGCATCAAATTTTTGTGCCACCATCCTAACCAAGTTCCACTGTAAGCTTTTACTTGACTAGGTGTGAGAAACCGACAAGAGCTAGTACCAATTGTGCTATTTCCTTGCCCTACATTGGAGTGATCATTGATCCACTTTCAACTTCGGTCAAGGTACATTTGGTATTCGTTCTTCTCTTTCTACCACTCACTTTTTTCTTGGAATGATGGATAGGCTAAGTACTTCTACCAACCCACTCTTCATTGAGCACGACGACGACATGAACTCCTACGTCACCAAGAGCCACCTCTTTGGTGCACAACGTGCTTTGCATCAAGAGCAACAAGCAATGAGTGAACGCATCGACAACCTTGCCGCCGACTTGCGACTCTCTGAGCAACGTACAAGGGACTACTTCGACCACAAGCTCGACAATCACAAGCAAGAGAATGATGCAAGGATGGACGAGATTCGCACTTTGTTGCTCAACCGCTCTTCTTCCACTTCGTCTGCATCACGAAGGACCCGCTCAAGTCGACACTCCGACTTCACCCTCTCCGGCTCAAATACACCGACATCAAACACTCTACATCGTGCCGCGTGATACGTCTCCAACTTATCTATAATTTTTGATTGCTCCATGCTATTATATTATCTATTTTGGATGTTAATGGGCTTTATTTTACACTTTTATATCATTTTTGGGACTAACCTACTAATCGGAGGCCCAACCCAAATTGCTGTTTTTTTTTCCTATTTTAGGGTTTCGAAGAAAAGGAATATCAAACGGAGTCCAAACGGAATGAAACCTTCGGGAACATGATTTTCTCAACAAACGTGATCCAGGAGACTTGGAGTGGGCGTCAAGAAACAAGGGAGGAAGGCACGAGGCAGGGGGGCGTGCCTACCCCCCTGGGCGCCCCCTCCACCCTCGTGGGCCCTCCGTTGCTCCACCGACGTACTTCTTCCTCCTATATATATCCCCGTACCCCCCAAACATCTAGGAGCACCATGAAAACCTAATTCCACCGCCGCAACCTTCTGTACCAGAGAGATCCCATCTCGGGGCCTTTTCCGGAGCTCCACCGGAGGGGGCATCGATCATGGAGGGCCTCTACATCAACTCCATGGCCTCTCTGGTGATGTGTGAGTAGTTTACTTTAGACCTACGTGTCCATAGCTAGTAGCTAGATGGCTTCTTCTCTCTCTTTGGATATCAATACAAAGTTCTCCTCGATCTTCTTGGAGATCTATTCGATGTAATCTTCTTTTGCGGTGTGTTTGTCGAGATCCGATGAATTGTGGGTTTATGATCCAGATTATCTATGAACAATATTTGATTCTCCTCTGAATTCTTTTATGCATGATTGGTTTATTTTTGCAAGTCTCTTCGAATTATCAGTTTGGTTTGGCCTACTAGATTGATCTTTCTTGCAATGGGAGAAGTGCTTAGCTTTGGGTTCAATCTTGCGGTGCTCGATCCCAGTGATAAGAAGGGAACCAATACGTATTGTATTGTTGCCATCGAGGATAAAAAGATGGGGTTTATATCATATTGCATGAGTTTATCCCTCTACATTATGTCATCTTCCTTAAAGAATTACTCTATTCTTATGAACTTAATACTCTAGATGCATGCTGGTAGCGGTCGATGTGTGGAGTAATAGTAGTAGATGCAGAATCGTTTCGGTCTACTTGTCGCGGATGTGATGCCTATATACATGATCATACCTAGATATTCTCATAACTATGCTCAATTCTATCAATTGCTCGACAGTAATTCATTTACCCACCGTAATACTTATGCTCTTGAGAGAAGCCACAAGTGAAACCTATGCTCCCCGGGTCTATCTTCCATCATATTAATCTTCCAACACTTAGTTATTTCCTTTGGCGTTTATTTTACTTTGCATCTTTTGAATATATATGTTAACTTTGGAACATGTGATGCAAAGGCTTGAAATTATTGAGAATAAAGTTGCTACTATAGAGTTGATTGAGAATTTGGATAAAAAGATCCACAACCAAATTACCCAATATGGATCTAAGGTGGGAGTTACTCTGAATTTTTTTAAGGAAAAAGAACCCATAGTTAATGAAAGAATAGATCAATATTCTACTAGAATCGATAAACTTGAGGGGATTATCACCAACTTGGGATCCGCTTTTTCTTCCATTAAAAATATTCCAAATCCTCCTACTAAAATTGCCAAGCTTGTTTATGTTCCTAAAAATAAGGGAATCCTCTAGTAAGGAAACTGCGGATTTAAAATCAATAAGTGTTCATCCTAACCATTTTTCTATCATTAAGGAACCGTTGGCTACAAACGATTTTCTTGATTTTGTTCCTAGGAGTTTGATAATTAATAAAAAGGAAGAAAATCCTAAGAATTATAGGTGTCTCATTGAAGAATTACCTACCAAAGATGGCAATACCTAGATCTATCTTCGCTTTTATGCCTAGCTAGGGGCGTTAAACTATAGCGCTTGTTGGGAGACAACCAATTTTTATTTTTATCCCTTGCTTTTTGCTCCTGTTTAGTAATAAATAATTTTTCTAGCCTCTGTTTTGGTTGTGTTTTTTGTGTTTAATTAGTGTTTGTGCCAAGTAGAACCGTTGGGAAGACTTGGGGAAAGTCTTTTTGATCTTGCTGAAGAAAACAGAAACTTTAGCGCTCACGAGAATCGCTGCCATTTTTATTTGGAAGGTGCTATTTAATTAATTATTTTTGAAGATGATTACTAGATAAATTCCTCACGTCCAGAAATTTAGTTTAGAATTTTTGGGGTTCCAGAACTTGCGTTAGCTACAGATTACTACAGACTGTTCTGTTTTTGACAGATTCTGTTTTTCGTGTGTTGTTTGCTTATTTTGATGAATCTATGGCTAGTAGAAGAGTTTATAAACCATAGAGAAGTTGGAGTACAGTAGGTTTAAAACCAATATAAATAAAGAATGAGTTCATTACAGTACCTTGAAGTGGTGTTTTGTTTACTTTCGCTAATAGAGCTCATGAGATTTTCTATTTTCAGTTTTGTGTTGTGAAGTTTTCAAGTTTTGGGTAAAGATTTGATGGATTATGGAACAAGGAGTGGCAAGAGCCTAAGCTTGGGGATGACCATGGCACCCCAAGGTAAAGTTCAAGGACACCAAAAGCCTAAGCTTGGGGATGCCCAGGAAATCATCCCCTCTTTCGTCTTCGTCTATCAGTAACTTTACTTGGAGCTATATTTTTATTCACCACATGATATGTGTTTTGCTTGGAGCGTCTTGTATGATTTGAGTCTTTGCTTTTTAGTTTACCACAATCATCCTTGCTGTACACACCTTTTGAGAGAGACTCACAAGATTTGAAATTTATTAGAATACTCTATGTGCTTCACTTATATCTTTTGAGCTATATAGTTTTTGCTCTAGTGCTTCACTTATATCTTTTAGAGCACGGTGGTGATTTATTTTATAGAAATAATTGTTCTCTCATGCTTCACTTATATTATTTTGAGAGTCCTTTAGAACAACATGCCAATAATAAAAACTTTCATATAAGTGCATTGAATACTATGAGAAGTTTGATACTTGATAATTGTTTTGAGATATGGAGATGGTGATATTAGAGTCATGCTAGTTGAGTAGTTGTGAATTTTAGAAATACTTGTGTTGAAGTTTGTGATTCCCGTAGTATGCACATATGGTGATCCGTTATGTGATGAAGTCGGAGCATGATTTATTTATTGATTGTCTTCCTTATGAGTGGAGGTCGGGGACGAGCAATGGTCTTTTCCTACCAATCTATCCCCCTAGGAGCATGCGCGTAATACTTTGTTTCGATAACTAATAGATTTTTGCAATAAGTATGTGAGTTCTTTATGACTAATGTTGAGTCCATGGATTATATGCACTCTCACCCTTCCACCATTGCTAGCCTCTCTAGTACCGCGCAACTTTCGCCGGTACCTTAAACCCACCATATACCTTCCTCAAAACAGCCACCATACCTACCTATTATGGCATTTCCATAGCCATTCCGAGATATATTGCCATGCAACTTTCCACCGTTCCGTTATTATGACACGCTTCATCATTGTCATATTGCTTGCATGATCATGTAGTTGACATCGTATTTGTGGCAAAGCCACCATTGGTAATTCTTCATACATGTCACTCATGCATCATTGCACATCCCGGTACACCGCCGGAGGCATTCACATAGAGTAATATTTTGTTCTAAGTATTGAGTTGTAATTCTTGAGTTGTAAGTAAATAAAGTGTGATGATCATCATTACTAGAGCATTGTCCCAAGTGAGGAAAGAATGATGGAGACTATCAGTGTTCTGGGAACGGGGGTCCCCAGACATGCCTGCCTGCAGCCCACGGCGTGGCTAAGCCAGCAGGCCGTACGACCCGTCTTCATCAACAAGGCATCCAAGACCCTCGGGAGGGGCCAAGCCTCGAGAGGCGGATGACACGAGACCCCCTCTGGAGTAGCCTTGTCGGGCAGGATCACGAGGAGCGGAGATATCCAGGCGAGGCGAACCTCACGAGGCTCTCGTGACGTGAGCCATGACGATCGACACCAGGCGGGCGCCAGGCGGGCGCCAGCGCGTGCAGCATCCTTGTTTCCTCTTTGGTGCTAAGGAGGCCAGCGCAGGCGAGGAGTACCGAGGCATCAGGAAAAGGTTGCCATATCGGTGCAACAAGACCAAGACCAGAAGGACAGCAAGATGGAGGTCATCGTGGAGACCAAGACGGCGTCACCACCAGAGCCTTTCGCAGGCGGAGACCACCTTTGTAAGGATGGCTTCTACTAGCTGTCCCCCTTCAAATTTGCCCGCCGTTGTTGGCTCCCTTCCCGCTCAATATTTGGGGAGAGGACCAGGGCCTATATAAGTAGAGCTAGCCACCACAGTAGGGGCATCGAGCAGTTCATCCAGCATTCACCCACACAAGTTAGCCAAGCACAAGAACACCTCAACACGAGGAGGCTGTTCTTCCCCTTGTATTGTTCATCATCAGCCCAAGAGGCAATCCACTACCACCACACTGGAGTAGGGTATTACACCACAACGGTGTCCCGAAGCAGTATAAATCTTGTGTCTTTCTGTGTTGTGAGTTCGTCGAGTTCGTCCGTGAGATCTTAGCGAGCTAGGGCGTAGATTGGTGGGAGGACAAGACTTCGCGCGCACCCTAGTGTTCGAACCTTAAGGGTTTGCCGGAACCCCACATCCGACATTTGGCGCGCCAGGTAGGGGTGCGTCGTAGCTTCCATGGCGGACGCTCGCCGTGCTCGAGCTGAGCGTCGGGCTGCCCTCATCGCCGGTGTTGCTCAGACGGCCCCCATTAGTGGGCCACCTCGTTGTTCTCCGTCTCCCTCCGCCAACGCAGCCATCGGCCCGGTGAGGAACGAGCAGCAAGCGTCTTCGCTGCATCCTTCGGTATGGCAGGATGGCCGCACCGCCACTCCATCGCTGACCCCGGCCGGTTCTTCGTCCCATGCACGCCACGCTCCCATGGAGGCACGGGCCGCACTCCTCGCTACAAACGAACTCCTGCGCTACCGCCTAGTTGACGACCTCTACGAGGAGTGGATCGACTGCGTCGCCAAGCTCGTCCGCGCCGCAGGGGGCTCCCCGGCACCGTACCACTCTCTGCCTCACCCTCAGCTGGTCATGGGCGACGAGCCCCGAGGCGCGCCTCCACTAGCCCAGCCCAAAGACGGTGCCTTGGCACCAAGGCGCGTGGCCCCGTGGTGTGATCCGCCACGCCCGGTGCCCGCACGTGAAGAGAGAAGCTGCCAAGAAATTCCTCGGCCATGAGGAGCCGCACCTGCGCTTCCCGCGCCGCCTCGTCAAGACCGCGTGCCGCCCGCAACAGCTCCGTGCGGGCCTCATCAAGACCAGGCTCCACCTCCGAAGCGGGCACCAGTAACCACGGCCGGCTGCCGCGACTTCACCCCCGAGCCGCGCAGTGTCGCCTGGCCACGCAAGTTCAAGCCGGATCTGCCTCCTCGCTACGACGGCACCGCCGACCCTGCAGAGTTCCTGCAGCTCTACGAGCTGAGCATTGAAGCAGCCAACGGCGACGAGAAAGTCATGGCAAACTGGTTTCCCATGGCTCTCAAGGACGGGGCCTGCTCCTGGCTCCTGAACCTGTAGCATGGCTCGATCTCCTCCTGGGACGAGATGCGCGACCGCTTCGTCGCCAACTTCCAGGGCACTCGCGGCCGCCGGCCGGCCGCGGGCGACCTACGCCGCATCAAGCAACAACCACGGGAGACCCTTCAGATGTACATCCAGCGCTTCAACAACACCCGCCTCAAGATCCCCAAGGTCACGGATGAGGCCATCATCTCCGTGTTCTCCAACGGCGTCCGTGACGTCAAGATGATTGAAGAGCTCGCTATCCACGAGGAGCTCTGCACATCTCAGGAGTTGTTCAACCTGGCGACCAAGTGCGCAAGAGCCAAGGAGGGGCACCTCTCTCTCCTTGAGCTGCCAGCCGCGGGCACAGAGAAGAAGAAAGCCAAGGCCAAGGACGTGAAGCGCAAGGAAGCAGTGGTGCTAGCAGCGGAGCCCGACACCAAATGGGGCAGAGATCAGCACGAATCATCCAAGAACAGCCGACCGTTCTGCGCCTTCCACAACCTAAACACCCACAACACCAGCGATTGCCAAGAGCTCAGAGCCATACGAGAAGGACGCTACAGTCAACATCCCGAGCGCATCGACCGGGGCTACGACCGTGGAGGCGGACGCTGGGACGACCGTGGCCCGCGCTAGGAATGGCGCGACAGGCCTCGTGAGGACCGCTGGCAGGACCATCCTCGTGAGGGGGCCTGGAGGGATCAGCCCCGTGAGGATCGCCCCCAAAGCAACACCGGTCTTCCCCTGCTGCCGCCACCAAGAAGGAATGGCGATCATCATCAGGACGAGGGGGCTGGGGGCTTCCAGGAGCCACGTGCAATCGCTTGCATCTCGGGCGGCGCCTAGGCCCCAGCCTCTCAGCGCATCTTCAAACGGTTCGCTCGCGAGGTGAACGCGGTGCTCCCCAAACTTGAGGCCGCACGCCCGCTCAAGTGGTCCCAGTGTGCCATCTCTTTCAACTCGACAGATCAACTCAAGTGCGTGGCCACCACCGGCGTCCTCCCGATGTTGTGTTCCCCAGTCATCAGCAATGTGCAGGTTACAAAGACCCTCATCAACGGCGGTGCAGGGCTCAACATCCTGTCCATCAACACATTCGAGAACCTTCAAGTGCCATATGAGCAGCTCCAGCCTACCAAACCTTTCTTAGGAGTGACCGGCAGCTCCACCACATCGATAGGGCAGGTCCGTCTGCCTGTCACCTTTGGCACGCGCGACAACTACCGCACCGAGCTCATCGACTTCTATGTCGCGCACATCCACCTACCATACAATACCATCCTCGGGTATCTGGTCTTGGCCAAGTTCATGGCGGTCACCCACCATGGCTACAATGTCCTCAAGATGCCTGGAAGCGGCGGGGTCATCACGGTCCTGTGTGAAGAAAGGGATGCGGTGTGCTCCCTCAAGCGCGCCTTCCAAGCTGCAGCAATCGGCCACCCCGACAGCAGAAGTGAGGGCCCTCTGGAGGCCATCCCGAAGAAGAAGCAGCTGCGCCGTGCAGGACCTCAGGAGGATGGCATCGCGGTAGGAGCCTCATCAGGATCAGTGTCCGTCCCAGGGGCGCCTCCCTCCATCGCATAGGAAGGCGTGCCCAGCACCCTCCTCGGGCAGGGCTCGCAGGCTCTCTTCTGGAGGGCCTCAGGCCTTGCCAACCTCACAAGGAAGGCGCTTGGGCACCACTTGGAGGTGTGCTACGTGACACGTTTTCCTCAGGAGAACACATGGCAAGGGGTGCCCACCACTCAGAAGTTCATCGCCAAGACCACACAGGAACTGCAAGACCCAAGAGCCATGCGCGGCGATAGCCGCTCACAGGGCGCAGCTCACCACCCAGGTGAGGGTGCTGAGCTGCATGTCTGCATCAACATCCCAGGGCTGAACAGGTCCGCGTCTCGGGAGCGCTTCTGGCCTTCGCGTGTGGGCCGTTGCGAGGGCCCGCTGCACAGCTACATTCGCATGCCCCTCGGCTTGCCGGGCATGGCATCGGCCTATCAGCACAACACGCAGCATGACCTGGCGGCTCAAGAGGCCAGGTACCGCGCCGTCCTGGAGGAAACGGAGACGGTCTTCAGGGAGCCTCCTGAGCCCTCAGAGCCTCCCGAGGCTCAGGGCTCCGGTGGCTCACGAGGAGTCATTTCTTCGACGCACGCCTTCAGCTGCACCAACTCTGCTTCGTCTACAGAACCAGGTGACATCTTCCAAGCTCGTTTAAGCTGGGAGCGCCCCTTGGGCTGCATTATTCCCAGGCCGCGTGGGCCCGTCCCTGCGGCATGTATCCCTTTTGCTCATGTCTTTAGCTTACCTTGCTGGGGGCGCCCCTCGGGCTGCATCATCCCCAAGCCGCTCGGGCCGAACCCAGTGGCATGTATCTTCCTGCATTTACCCAAGCTGATTTTCCTTCCCTGCTTAACCTGCCTACGGTTATCGCCTGCTCGATTGCCACCCGCCGTGGGTACATTCACCCCGTGCAATTCGCTTGCACGTTAAAAGGGGGGGCCTGAGCATCGCGACTCATGAGCTCTTACTGGCTCTCTAGCCCTCACCCCCTGGCCTGGACCACGACATCGCGACCTGGCATACCAGCGGCGGTTGAGCTCGCTCGAGGGCCGGGACCAGAGGACGTAGAGTACTTGCACCTAACCGCCTTGCAGGAATACACAGTCACCAAGACTCAAGACCAGGCGCAACCCGCCTTGTGGTAGGGCCTCGTGAGTCCCGCACTGGCTCACGAGTGCACAGATACACCTCGCAGCCCTGCCGTGCAAGCCACGTGTCAGGGCGGGGCTGTACACGCCCCGGGGGCTCCTCCCGGTGCCGAGGAGCGGCTATGCCCGTGCACAAGCGGAAGCACTATGCTCCGCGCTGGTGATAAACAACTGAGGGCGGCCCCACGGTCGTACCAACCTCAGGGAGCCCAGAGCTCAGCGTCCGGCCTCACCGCAATGCCTCCCCTCGGGAGAGCCACGCGAGGGGGCTGGGCACGGGAGCTGCGCTCGGGCCACACCCAAGCGCATGCCACCCAACCAGGTCTCCCGGACCTGGGCGTCGCGCGCCCCTCCCGAGGCCTCGGAGAGAGCAGGTATGGAAATTGTTTGCGCGTCAAGGGGGACTCCTGAGCATCGCGACTCAGGAGCCTAACTAGTCACATAGCCCCTCACTCCTTGGTCCGTCCTGGTCTCTGGTCGGCCCAATGGCGGTTGAGGTATGCGCGGGGCCAGGCCCTGCCTACGTAGAACATCAGTCTATCCTCGCAAACTCTCCCTATAAGTTGTTTGCGCGTCAAGGGGGACTCCTGAGCATCGCAACTCGGGAGCCTAACTGGTCATGTAGCCCCTAACTCCTTGTTCTGTCCTGGTCTCTGGTCGGCCCAATGGCGGTTGAGGTATGCGCGGGGCCGGGCTCTGCCGACGCAGAACACAAAGCAAATAGGAAGGAAATCACAAAATCTCGAAGCAAATATTAGAAACACATTGTCCTCACACATTGTCTTCATGATATCAAATGAAAAGTCTAAACGCCTCCCCGAGGCCTAATGCATGTTGCAGGAATGAAACAGGAGGGTAGCCACATGTCACTCCCGGACGCCGCCATCACCTGCGGAAGGCGCTACCTCATGAGCGACGTTGTCTTCACCTTCACCACCAGCTGCAGGATCGGCGATGTCACTAGACAAAGGAGCGGAGACAAAGCCGCGAAACTTTTTCAGCAAGGCCTCCACCTGACCTTGCATGGCTGCGGCGGCAGCCTCGTATTGGTCTTCAGCCACAGGCTCCAGCAGCTTATCAAGGCAAGCGTTGGGGTCGCGAAGGTGTAGGTGGCTGAAGACGCGAGTCAATGCAGCTGAAGACAGGACGCGAGCTTCCGCCTCCGCCATAGGACCAACGCCATCAACGACTTCCTCGAGCGCCTGCACCAAGAGAGGAAGCAGCCGGGCGGGGCCGTCCTTGTCGGCGGCCAACGACTTCTCTAGGCCGTGCTCGTAGAGTGTCTTCAGTGCCTTGCGGGACCTCTTCTCGAGATCGGCAAAGGCCGCGCGGTCTTCGGTTAGGACTCGCGCCTTGGCGTCGAGATCGGCCTCCCTCGCCTTCACCTTCCACTCTAGCTCTTCCAACCGGTTGTGCTCGACGGCCTGCGTCTGCCACAACTCTGCCAGCTCAGCATCACGGTTCTTGATGGCGTCCCCCTGCGCCTTCATTTCCTCCTCCTTCGCTTGGTGGCAGCGTGCTTCTTCGGTGTGCTTGGCGCGTAGGCCCTGCAGCTCGTCCTCCAGCACCTGGCAGTGGTCGCGGGCGGCCTTAGCATCTTTCAACGCCTTCTCACGATTGGCTGCAGTGTTGGTGGCACTCTGCTTCTCCTTCTTAGAAGCCGCAGCGGCCTGGCCCAGCGCCACGCGAACCGCCAAGTCGGAATGGAGCCAGCCTGAGGCCAGCTCCAGGCGCCCGACCACAAGGCGTGGGTCTGCGCCCAGGAGATCCGCCTGCAGCCGAGTCATCTCCGAGAGAGCATGTTCCAGAGTAGCAGCAGGAGCAAAAGAACCTGGGAGTGGAGGTGCAGCAGTGGGAGGAGGCGACATCATCACCAGGGCCTGGGAAACCGCGACTTCCGGAGTAGTTGGAACCTCATCGGCCGCGCCAGGCGCCGGCACTTCTGGAGCAAGCAGGGCCATGGGGGCTAGTTCCAAGTGGCAATGCTCCTCTTGGTCCCGCGAGGACGATCGGGCTGGGGAGATGCGGGCGCTTCTACCCCCTTTCTCCAAGGAAGGAGGCACGGACGCCACATCCTCCTTCCTTTTCTTCACAGAAGATGTCGGCCTGATCAACCAAGGGCCAGCATCAGGAAATGACGAGTACAAACAGGGACAAGGCGAAGCTTGAGACACTTACTGATCCACCGCGACATACTTCCACTTAGGAAGCCTGAAGCCTAACAGCATCGGGATGGAGGCGGCATCGCGAGGCACCAACGACGACCTACCCCTCGTCGGGATGGGGGGCTGCTCCCTCTCCCTTTGGCGGGCATTGGCCTCGGCATTGTCAGGAAGGGTGCGGAGGATCTCGGCCTTGCTCAGAGGAGAAGTCTCCCCCACCTCTTCTAGAGTCTTCTCCGGGTCCTCCTCCCCTTCCCCCTCCCCGCGGGGCTAGTCAGAAGACACCTCCACCGGTTTCGGTGCCGCAGGGGCTCCCAGGAGCGCCGGCGGCACCAACCCACGCGCGTCAAAGGTCGGCCTGGAGGCGACGAATTCCTCCCGATCCCTGTGTTGGAACAGGGGGACGAAGGCGCTTGGTGGGTACTCCTGGTTGTCCCCAACTATGAGGCGCAGAACAGCGGCCAATTCATCATTAGGCAGGGCCCCCGGCCGCAGGCGGGTCTTATTTCCCTCTTCTTCAAGCTCCCACAAGGGGCGTGCACGCGCCTGGAGTGGGGCTACACGCAGTGTCAAGAACTCCCTCTGAAGCATGACCCCCGTAACCTTCGCTGCCCTCGCGTTGCCCGGCTTCAGGTCGGTCACCATCTGCCCCAACACAGATGATGCCCGCTCATTAGCAAGCTCCACCCTAAGCCACCCCCCGTGGAGAGAGGGCGCCACCGTAGGCAGCGCCAGACGTGGATCGGCGCACTTGGCGTCCATCATGACCCATTTGGATCGAATGTTGTCGGCCCTCTTCCCGGTGCTCGAGATCGAGTTGGCCTTGCCGGATGCGACAAAGTTAGCACATCCGGAGATGTGACCCTCGCTGACACGGAGGAAGAAGAAATAGCGTAGGAGCGCCACGGACAGCATCACGCCCAGGTACGCCTCATAGTAGTAGGCGAAGATGGACATGAGGAGAACAGAGTTGGGATGGAGATGCAACGCCTGCAGCCCGTAGTGGTCAAGGACTTCATAAAAGAAATCAGAGAAGGGAGGAACCTACCCGACGGCGACACTGCTCGAGAAGAAGGGGAAGAAGGTGCTTTCCTCGGGCTCCGGCACGTCGGAGGCAAGCCGGAGCTCGGTCTCCCCCCACTGATTGCTTTCGCCCGCCGTCAGAAGGCGCACGGAGGCGAGGCTCTTCTCCGTGACGGTGGGCGCCTCAAGGGCCGGCTCATACCAAGCCAACACTGAGGAAGCCTTGGCCTTGCACGATGCCATGGATCGCAGCTACGGGATGAGATTGGAGCGGATCTGGAGATAGCGGTGGCGGAGAGCAAAGGGATCTGGAGCAAGGCGAGGAAGAAGCAAAGAAGGCAGGTGCTGCCTGCGCCAACCTTTTGTCAGGTCGAGCAGTTGCCGATGCAGCATGGGGAAGCGGAGACGCCCACGTCCAATCAACCGCCACGCGTCGACCGAGGCCGCAGGCTTTTGGGCCCCGCGATGCTCTGTACTAGACCCTTGGCTTCGCCACGAAGCCAAGCCCGAGCACACCTTGGGCCCTGGGGCTACTGTCGGCATTCTGGGAACAGGGGTCCCCAGACTTGCCTCTCCGCGGCCCGCAGCGTGGCTAAGCCAGCAGGCTATACGGCCCGTCTTCATCAACAAGGAATCCAAGACCCTCGCGAGGGGCCAAGCCTCGGGAGGCAGATGACACGAGACCCCCTCTGGAGTGGCCTACTCGGGCAGGCTCACGAGGATCAGAGATATCAAGGCGAGGCGAACCTCACGAGGCTCTCGTGACGTGAGCCATGACGATCAACACCAGGCGGGCGCCAGCGCGCGCAACATCCTTGTTTCCTCTTTGGTGCTAAGGAGGCCAGCGCAAGCGAGGAGTACCGAGGCATCAGGAAATGGTTGCCATATCGGTGCAACAAGACCAAGACCAGAAGGACGGCAAGACGGAGGTCATCGTGGAGCCCAAGACAGCGTCACCACCAGAGCCTTTCGCAAGTGGAGACCACCTTTGTCAGGATGGCTTGTACTAGCTGTCCCCTTTCAAATTTGCCCGCCGTTGTTGGCTCCCTTCCCGCTCAATATTTGGGGAGAGGACCAGGGCCTATATAAGTAGAGCTAGCCACCACAGTAGGGGCATCGAGCAGTTCATCCAGCACTCACCCACACAAGTTAGCCAAGCACAAGAACACCTCAACACGAGGAGGCTTTCTTCCCCTTGTATTGTTCATCATCAGCCCAAGAGGCAATCCACTACCACCACACTAGAGTAGGGTATTACAGCATAACGGTAGCCCGAACCAGTATAAATCTTGTGTCTTTCTATGTTGCAAGTTCGTCGAGTTCGTCCACGAGATCTTAGCGAGCTAGGGCGTAGATCGGTGGGAGGAAAAGACTTCGCGCGCACCCGAGTGTTCGAACCTTAAGGGTTTGCCAGAACCCCACATCCGACAGAGACTATGATTCCCCCACAAGTCGGGATGAGACTCCGGACTAAAAAAAAGGAGAAAAGAGGCCAAAAAGAAAAAAAAGAGAGATGGCCCAAAAAAGAAAGAAAAAAGATGAGAGAAAAAGGGAGAAGGGACAATGCTACTATCCTCTTTCCACACTCGTGCTTCAAAGTAGCACCATGTTATTCATATAGAGAGTCTCCTACGATATCACTTTCATATACTAGTGGGAATTTTTCATTATAGAACTTGGCTTGTATATTCCAATGATGGGCTTCCTCAAAATGCCCTAGGTCTTTGTGAGCAAGTAAGTTGGATGCACACCCACTTAGTTTCTTTTGTTGAGGTTTCATATACCTATAGCTCTAGTGCATCCGTTGCATGGCAATCCCTACTCACTCACATTGATATCTATTGATGGGCATCTCCATAGCCCGTTGATACGCCTAGTTGATGTGAGACTATCTTCTCTTTTTTGTCTTCTCCACAACCGCCATTCTATTCCACCATAGTGTTATATCCATGGCTCACGCTCATATATTGCGTGAAGATTGAAAAAGTTTGAGAACATCAAAAGTATGAAATAATTGCTTGGCTTTTCATTGGGGTTGTGCATGATTTAAATATTTTGTGCGGTGAAGATAGAGCATAGCCAGACTATATGATTTTGTAGGGATAACTTTCTTTGGCCATGTTATTTTGAGAAGACATAATTGCTTAGTTAGTATGCTTGAAGTATTATTATTTTTATGTCAATATCAAACTTTTATCTTGAAACTTTCAGATCTGAATATTCATGCCACAATAAATAAAAATTACATTAAGAAATATGTTAGAAATCATTCCACATCAAAAATTCTTCTTTTATCATTTACCCACTCGAGGACGAGCAAGAATTAAGCTTGGGGATGCTTAACGTCTCCAACGTATCTATAATTTTTGATTGCTCCATGCTATTATATTATCTATTTTGGATGTTACTGGGCTTTATTTTACACTTCTATATCATTTTTGGGACTAACCTACTAATCGGAGACCCAACCCAAATTGCTGTTTTTTGCCTATTTTAGGGTTTCGAAGAAAAGGAATATCAAACGGAGTCTAAATGGAATGAAACCTTCGGGAACGTGATTTTCTCAACAAACGTGATCCAGGAGACTTAGAGTGGGCGTCAAGAAATAAGGGAGGAAGGCACGAGGTAGGGGGCGCGCTTACCCCCCTGGGTGTGCCCTCCACCCTCGTGGGCCCTCTGTTGCTCCACCGACGTACTTCTTCCTCCTATATATATCCACGCACCCCCAAACATCCAGGAGCACCATGAAAACCTAATTCCACCACCGCAACCTTCTATAACCGAGAGATCCCATCTTGGGGCCTTTTTCGGAGCTCCGCCGGAGGGGGCATCGATCACGGAGGGCCTCTACATCAACTCCATGGCCTCTCCGGTGATGTGTGAGTAGTTTACTTCAGACCTACGGGTCCATAGCTAGTAGCTAGATGGCTTCTTCTCTCTCTTTGGATCTCAATACAAAGTTCTCCTCGATCTTCTTGGATATCTATTCGATGTAATCTTCTTTTGCGATGTGTTTGTCGAGATCTGGTGAATTGTGGGTTTATGATCCAGATTATCTATGAACAATATTTGATTCTCCTCTGAATTCTTTATGTATGATTGGTTTATCTTTGCAAGTCTCTTCGAATTATCAGTTTGGTTTGGCCTACTAGATTGATCTTTCTTGCAATGGGAGAAGTGCTTAGCTTTGGGTTCAATCTTGCGGTGCTCGATCCCAGTGACAGAAAAGGAACCGACATGTATTGTATTGTTGCCATCGAGGATAAAAAGATGGGGTTTATATCATATTTCATGAGTTTATCCCTCTACATCATTTCATCTTCCTTAAAGCATTACTCTGTTCTTATGAACTTAATACTCTAGATGCATGCTGGATAGCGGTTGATGTGTGGAGTAATAGTAGTAGATGCAGAATTGTTTCGGTCTACTTGTCGCGGACGTGATGCCTATGTACATGATCGTACCTAGATATTCTCATAACTATGCTCAATTCTATCAATTGCTCGACAATAATTCGTTTACCCACCGTAATACTTATGCTCTTGAGAGAAGCCACTAGTGAAACATATGGTCCCCGGTTCTATCTTCCATCATATTAATCTTCCAACACTTAGTTATTTCCTTTGCCGTTTATTTTACTTTGCATCTTTATTTCTCTTTATCATAAAAATACCAAAAATATTATCTTATCATATCTATCAGATCTCACTCTCGCAAGTGACCGTGAAGGGCTTGACAACCCCTTTATCGCGTTGGTTGCGAGGTTCTTATTTGTTTGTGTAGGTGCGTGGGACTTGAGCATGATCTCCTACTGGATTGATACCTTGGTTCTCAAAAACTGAAGGAAATACTTACGCTACTTTGCTGCATCACCCTTTCCTCTTCAAGGGAAAACCAACGCAGTGCTCAAGAGGTAGCACCGCGCGCAAGCAAGCCACCCATCGTGGAGATCATAGTGAGAGAGTGAGGCACCAAAAAGAGAGTGAGCGCCACAAGCCCAAATCGAACACCTCCACGATGAGCGGAAAGAAGAACTTAGTCCTATTTGCCACCAAATGTGAGATAAGAGGAGTGTGTTAGAACCCATCTAGTGTCCTACATTACGTCCTTGTGTGCAAGGACAATGCACCACAAACTAGCACTTCTCACACTCTTCCTCTAGTGTTTTCTTCTCTTTTGCAGGAATTTCACAATGTTTTCCCCGACAAGCTACCTCCGGGACTACCTCCACTACAAGGCATTGAGCACCGCATCGACCTCATCCCCAAAGCACCGCTTCCGAACAAAGCTCCTTACCGCGTCAACCCCGAAGAAACCAAAGAAATACAAAGGCAAGTTAAGCATCTCATAGACCATGGACATGTGCGTGAAAGTTTGAGCTCTTGTACCGTCTGGTCATTCTTGTGCCAAAACGAGACGGTAGCTTTCGCATGTGCTCCGATTGTAGACCTATCAATGCTATCACCATTCGTTATAGGTATCCCATTCCACGCCTTGATGATATGCTTGATGAACTTAGTGGTGCCACTATCTTTTCCAAAATCGATCTTAAGAGTGGTTACTATCAAATCCACATACAAGAGGGTGATGAATGGAAAACCACTTTCGAAACCAAGTTTGGCTTGTATGAGTGGTTAGTCATGCCTATGGGCCTCTCGGAAGCACCGGTGATTTTATGCGTCTTATGAATTAAGTATTTCACCCTTACATTGTTGTGTTTGTTGTGGCCTACTTCGATGATATCCTTGTTTTAGCAAGTCTCTCCAAGAGCATGTCACCCATGTCCGAACCGTTTTACAAACTATTCGAAAAGAGCATCTCTATGCTAATATGGAGAAATGCCTTTTTTGGCATCGATAAGCTTGTTTTCTTGGGTTTTGTTGTATCTTCTAAGGGTGTTCATGTTGATGAGTCCCTTATCAATGCTATTAAGACTTGGCCACAACCAACCAATTTTCAACAAGTGCGTAGTTTTCTTGGCCTTGCGGGTTTCTATCATCGTTTTGTGAAATATTTTAGCACCATCGCTTCGCCATTGCATGCTTTGAGCAAGAAGGATGCGCCTTTTGTTTGGGGACCATCCCACGATACCGCTTTCAATGAGCTTAAGAATTTGCTTACTCATGTTCCCGTGCTTGCTTTACCCAACTTTGACAAGCCTACTTTAGTGAGAAACTCTCCGGCGCGCAACTCAATTACCCCATATATGACAAAGAGCTATATGCTTTAGTCCGTGTTTTGCATGAATGGGAACACTATCTTCGCCCTCATGAGTTCATCATTCATACCGATCATGAAACGCTCAAGTATCTTAAGGGCCAAACCAAGTTGAACAAGCGCCATGCTAAATGGAGTGAATTTATTGAGTCTTTTCCTTATGTCATCAAGTACATTAAAGGTAAAGAAAACATTGTGGCGGATGCCCTTTTCCGCATATGCATGCTTGTTACTCAACTTGAGTGGAATGTCTATGGCTTTGAGCACATAAAAGACTTGTATGAGCATGATCCCACTTTTGCTACTACTTATGCCAAATGTTTGACCCATACATCTTGGGAACTCTATTACATCAAAGATGGATATCTTATGAGAGCTAACAAGCTTTGCATCCCCGAGTATTCTCTTTGTTTGTTGCTTTTGCAAGAATCTCATGGAGGAAGTTTAATGGGACATTTTGGATGGGACAAGACTTTCGTCACGCTCTCGAAGAACTAATTTTGGCCCAAGATGTTTCGCAACGTCAACCGCTTCACCAATCGATGCTCTACATGTCGCAAAGCTAAGTCCAAAGCTCAATCCCATGGCCTTTATATGTCTCTACCAATTCCATATCAACCATGGGAAGACATTAGCATGGACTTTGTACTTGGTTTGTGTCAGTGTCAAAACCGGCGGATCTTGGGTAGGGGGTCCCGAACTGTGCGTCTAAGGCGGATGGTAACAGGAGGCAGGGGACACGATGTTTACCCAGGTTTGGGCCCTCTCGATGAAGGTAATACCCTACGTCCTGCTTGATTGATCTTGATGATATGAGTATTACAAGAGTTGATCTACCACGAGATCGAAGAGGCTAAACCCTAGAAGCTAGCCTATGGTATGATTGTTTGTCGACCTTCGGACTAAACCCTCCGGTTTATATAGACACCGGAGGGGGCTAGGGTTACATAGAGTCGGTTACAAGGGAGGAGATCTACATATCCGTACTGCGAAGCTTGCCTTCCACGCCAAGGAGAGTCCCATCCGGACACGGGACAAAGTCTTCAATCTTGTATCTTCATAGTCCAACAGTCCGGCCAAAGGATATAGTCCGGCTGTCTGGAGACCCCCTAATCCAGGACTCCCTTAGTAGCCCCTGAACCAGGCTTCAATGACGATGAGTCCGGCGCGTAGATTTGTCTTCGGCATTGCAAGGTGGGTTCTTCCTCCGAATACTCCATAGAAGATACTGAACACAAGGATAGTGTCCGCCTCTACAAAACAAGTTCCACATACTAGCGTAGAGAGAATAATATTTACACAAATCTAACCTGCTGACACTTTTAGCAACTTGACATCATGCCATGGCCCGGTCATTATTCGAACCATTTTTTCTCAACCAGCACTGCACATATCACGAGGCAGTTTCCTTGACACGTCTTGTCGAAGCAAAGATCGTGTCCCCTTATCACGGGATTCTCATCAATACGGGTATGGGTAACCCAACCACGCCATCAATTACGGCGTTCGGGGAATAAGCTTAACAGGCAAGTGGGGATGCACATCGCCTCTTCCGCCCTTATAAAGGGACAAAGATTCACCCTTTTCACCCACGCCTTCTTCCTCCTTGCTTATCCACTCTCGCACACTCGAGCTCCAGCGCCCAAGTTCGCGTCTTTCTCCTCAAACCACTCCAAGCATGTCCGGAGCGGGAGGCAAGTGGATGGTCTCCTTCGTCACGGAGGAGAACATCACAAAGCTACGGGAAGCCGGATATCTGGCCGCGGACATTGCGCACCGGCTACCAGATGCGGGGCAGATCATCCCTATGCCCAAACCCCATGAGAGGGTAGTTTTCCTTACCCACTTTGTCCGCAGACTGGGATTTCCCCTTCACTCATTCGTCCGCGGGCTCATGTTCTACTATGGGCTGGATTTTCTTGATCTGGGCCCCAATTTCATCCTCAAAATCTCGGCGTTTATTGTTGTGTGCGAGGCCTTCCTCCGCATCAGGCCCCACTTCGGCCTATGGCTGAAGACCTTCAATGTTAAACCAAAGGTGGTGGTCGGCCAGCAAGCAGAGTGCGGAGGCACCATGGTGGGCAAAATGCCTAACGTCACCTGGCTCGAAGGCTCCTATGTGGAGACCATAAAGGGGTGGCAATCGGAGTGGTTCTACATCACCAAACCGCGCGACACCACCTGGGTGGCGGCCCCTGAATTTCGATCTGGAATCCCCACGCGGCTCACTTCCTAGAAAGAGAAGGGTCTGTCCTGGGGTTCTCCAGTAGAGCTGACCGGACTCTAGACCTGCATCAAGAACATGATGAGCAAGAAAATCAAGCTCTTCAATGTGGTCCAGGTCATGCTCTTCCGCCGGATCCTCCCGTGTCAACGACGGGTGTTCAATTTGTGGGAGTTCGACCCGGCCAAGCACCAGACGTTGTGAGAGCTCTTCGACACGACGCACAAGGACGTCTGGAAGGTGCTGTTCAAGGGCGCCGAGGTACCTCCTCCCCTTACCGAGGACCGCGGACTTAGCGCAAAGTGCCATGCCAATCCGGTAAGTTTTTATATCTCATAGGATATTTATTTGCCCCAGTTTAATCATGTGAGGGATCTAAGCTTCCATGTCATTAACAGGACTGGGTAAACACAGCGGAGCAGATCGATTGCCCAGCCCCCTGCCTGAAGATCCTACGGACGCTCTCCTAATAGAGATGCTGGCTCCGGCGCCTTACGAGGTGCCGGTGAAGAAGGCCAAGAAGAAGGCCACGGGGACCCGAAAGGGTCTCCGGCGCAAGGTTATATCGGACTCATCGTCCGATGACTCCGAAGTGCACTCCTCCCACGAAAACGAGGAGGAGGAAGAGAAAAGTTCTCCCCCCAGCCGGGGAAGACAAGAAAAGGAAGGCAGCCCCAACCGGGGAGGCCGAAGGGTCCAAGAAGGGAAGGACCCTCCTTCCGGACTGCTCCACAACGGCCGCCTATAGCGGCGACGAGTGGTTACCCAGGGACAAGCCCCTGGCGAAGTCGTAAGTATCCGGATACCATAGTAATTAATGGTATATTTTATTGCACTGCTTCTCCTCACACCGAATATGATTATGCAGTCCGTCCCAAGCTCGTCTCGACGTATCTTCGTCGGACGGTTCTTTGGACTCATCGGATATGAATAGCGATTCACTTCCGACCGCCTCCATCCCTTGCCCTACGGACAACATCGAGGTGTTGTCTTGAAAGGCACCGAGCCGAGGGGAGGTGGTCCTGGGGGCGCCTCGAGGCGACATTCCGGACCCTGGGCGCAAAGGGAGCAAGAATCCCACGGGCTCCAAGTTCGGCCCCCAGCCGAACACTGCGCCGGAACCTTCGATGGTTCCGGACTCCGGCAGGCGATCCCCCATTAAGGGGGCAAGCCGCCCATGCCGGTGGCCTCTGTCCATCCAGAGGTACCGGACAACTTGCTGGAAGCACTTCGCGATGCTTCCATCAACGAAGAGCACTGCACTATCATGAGTGCGGTGATCGAGAAGGTTCAGCCCGCCAAAAACGGACTAACCGAAGCTTGTGCCAGCCTCATAACAGGCTTTCAGGCAAGCAATCAAAATATAGGAAAATATTACCGCATAGACAGTAGCCCCTGATGCTCTATTTGGCGTTCGTGAAGAAAGGCAGAATAGAGGATCAAATAATGACTCAGGAGTCTAATCAAAATATGTCTGTGTGCACGTGCATGCTTCACTGCTGGCCGCTGCCGCACGTAATGCGGAGGTCGCTGCACTGAAGCAGGACCTGGAGTGGTTCGTGGACGAGCTCGGCCTTACCAAGAGGCAGCTCGAGGAGAGCCAAGGTAAGCAATACCTTGTCTATACATTAGAAAGAAGTTTGGTTTGTAAAGTAATAGGGTCATCATGAATTTGCCAGGGGCCATGACCGAGGTGGCGACCCTGAAGAAGGCGCTGTCCGAGGCCGAAGACAAAGCAGTCAAGGAGCGCATTGAGCGGGAAAAGCAAGAAGCCTGGGTAGGCGAGGTGCAGCAAGAGCTTGAGGCTCTCGCCAAAAAACACGAGTCCTTGGTGCTTGACTCTAAGACGCGAGAGTCCGAGCTTGCGAAGGCGCTCGAAAGCTCTCGGAGCGCCAAGGCTGAAGCCCACAAGGCCCTCCAGGAGATTGATGCGGTGAAGAAGATAGCAGCAGGTAAGGCATTCATTATGCAAAGTAAGCATGTGAAGGAAACTTTCCTTTTACTTACCCGAGTTCAGAGCTCTCCAGGAGCGTTCGCAGTTCTTCCCCGCAGTGTACTGGATGCCGCAGAGTTTTACCGAGCTGAGGAGGGGGGCTCGAAGGAAAAGTTGTTTTGGTCTCAGTATACTAGGACCGAACACCCAATGCCCTTGAGCGACCAGCTGAAGCAATTGGTCGAGCTTCACAAGGCGGCCAAATAGGCCATGAAGGGTCTTATGGCCCGGATGTGGCCTGGCGATCCCCTGCCTGGCAGCTACTTTGGTCTGGTGAGGCGGCTTGTGGATGCCTGCCCACGGCTTGAAGTCATAAAGCGGTCCATCTGCATCGAGGGTGCGTGCAGGGCTTTTGCCTGGGCGAAGGTGCACTAGGCGAAGTTGGACGCCGTAAAGCTGGTGAAGGAGGGGCCACCGGAGGGCAAGGAGCATCACTGCCCCGAAATGTATTATGACAGTGTCCTGAAGGGTTCCCGCCTTGTGGCGGAGGAATGTGCCAGAGATGTAATTTTTGAATGAACATGCTCATGTGATCCTGTAATGTGAAACGAGTTCATTTGCGCTATGCAACGCTTTTTGAATTTAAAATATTACCTTCTGTGCGGCCGTTTATAAAATCTGAGAGTTGGCCAGTCGTCGGCTTCTACCCCCATGTACCTAGTACCGGGGTGTTCGGGATAAACCTGAGCACTCTTTATCCCAATTTTGGGTCCTTCGAGGGAGGTGTTCAGCACAACGAACTAGGCAATCGGACTATAAGGCTTTATCACTCTCACTTAGCCATAGAAGTCTACAATTTTAAATTTTGGCGAAGCCCCTAGTATTCGGAAGGCCGAACTTGGGGCGCTATATACGCCTAAGTCGGGCAAGGCCGACTCCTCGCCCGAAGCGGAAAAAGTCTTTAAGGACTTGAGACCTCTCGAACAGCGACCATCTCTCGCCTTATCATGACAGTCAGTTTTCGGCTTTCTCTACTGAGGTGCTCGTCCGGAAGAACCGGGATACAATCGCAATAGTTCTCTCAGTGCTACCTTAGTCGATATAGCGGAACATAAGGTACCAAAACATGGGAGCCGGGCAAACCCAACTATTGACCCAAGACATGATTCGGAGCTGATGCATATAATGCTATAAGTTCGGGGTGCCGCACTGTCGAAAGTGTTCGGACTTCTCACGCCGTATTATGGGGTAAACGGAAAGCCTCTGGAATACTGACCGTACCAGAATGTACGGGTGCAAGTTGTCGAAATGAACATATAATAAAAAGATGGATAATGCAATAATAGACTAATGCTATGCATTGTTATTTAAATAATACGTCGAAGCGTACTGATACAAGTAGTGCAATAAGCAAAGAATAAGACTATTTGACATGTCCTATCCAAGGGCAAGCTACGTATGGGAAGTAAAAAGCGGGTATATCGATTGTTATTAGAGACCACCTGGGGGTTCCCTTGTACATCTTAGCTTCTTGCCTTCTTGGTTGTTCCTTCCTGTAATGTGTCCAGCAATCATACTGCCGGAAAGGGCTTCCAGAGAGTAAGGTCCTGAAAGAGAAAAAATGATAAAGGTATGCAGCCCCTAGGGCGGTTAAGCCGCATTGCGGGATGTGCCCTGATCGTGCCCCCGCCTATGCCCATGGTATTTTCAGTGCATAATTATGTACGCGCGGCATGGATTTCATCGCTTGACTGGGACTAGGATGGGGGCCGGATTGCTAGGCGAGCTCTGAATGTGCCAGGCGATCCTGTTGTAGGTTACTCCGGACTCGCTTGACGGTGCCCGAGGGCTGTATCACCGAATTGGCGGTTTGCCTAAAAAGGCTGCTTTGTGCTTCTGATGCGAGGGCCGCAGTATGCTCTTCCGTGCGGAGCGAGCGTTCTGATTTTCCATTGACTGTTATGACCCCCCTAGGTCCTGGCATCTTGAGCTTGAGGTATGCGCAATGCGGTACCGCATTGAATTTTGCAAATGCGGTTCGCCTGAGCAGCAAGTGATAGCCATTGCGGAACGGGATGATATCGAAGATTAATTCCTCGCTTCGGAAGTTGTCCGAAGCTCCGAAGACCACTTCCAGTGTGATTGAGCCCGTGCAATGGGCCTCTACACCTGGGATGATGCCCTTAAAGGTGGTTTTGGTGGGTTTAATCCTCGAGGGATCTAATACCCATTTTGCGCACTGTATCCTGATAGAGCAGGTTCAGGCTGCTGCCGCCGTCCATAAGGACTCGAGTGAGGTGAAATCCGTCGATGATGGGGTCTAGGACCAATGCGGCGGATCCGCCATGACGGATACTAGTGGGGTGGTCCCTGCAATCGAAGGTGATCGGACAGGAGGACCATGGGTTGAATTTTGGGGCATGGGCTCCATCGCATAGACGTCCCTTAGTGCACGCTTCCATTCCCTCTTGGGAATGTGGGTTGCGTATATCATGTTTACCGTCTTCACTTGTGCGGGGAACCTCTTCTGTCCTCCCATGTTCGGCGGCTGCGGCTCCTCCTCGTCATCACTATGCAGCCCCTTGTCTTTGTTTTCGGCATTCAACCTGCCGGCCTGCTTGAACACCCAGCATTCTTTGTTAGTGTGATTTGCTGGCTTATCAGGGGTGCCGTGTATTTGACACGAGCGATCGAGTATGCGATCCAAACTGGACGGGCCCGGAGTACTTCTTTTGAATGGCTTTTTCCGCTGACCGGATCTAGAGCCTCTGAATCCGGCATTGACTGCCGTATCATCGGCGTTATCGCTGTTGTTGTGGCGCTTTTGTCTGTTACGGCGTGGTCTGTCGTTGGCATCTTTGGTATCCGAAGTGCTCGGATTCCTTGATGTGTTGTTGCTACGAGCCAACCAGCTATCCTCGCCCGCGCAAAAGCGGGTCATGAGTGTCATGAGGGCTGCCATATATTTCGGCTTCTCCTGGCCGTGGTGCCGGGTGAGCCACTCGTCACGGATGTTATGCTTGAATGCCGCTAAGGCCTCTGCATCCGGACAATCGAGAATTTGTTTTTTCTTGGTTAGGAACCGTGTCCAGAATTGCCTGGCCGATTCCCCTGGCTGCTGTGTTATATGGCTCAAGTCATTAGCATCCGGTGGTCACACATAAGTGCCCTAGAAGTTGTCGAGGAATGCGTCTTCCAAATCCTCTGAACTGCCGATGGAGTCTGCTGGCAAGCTATTCAGCCAATGTCGAGCTGGTCCTTTGAGTTTTAGTGGGAGGTACTTGATGGCATGCAGATCATCATCACGAGCCATGTGGATATGGAGGAGGAAATTCTCAATCCATACAGCAGGATCTGTTGTACCATCATATGATTCGATATTTACGGGTTTAAAACCCTCCGGGAATTCGTGATCCATAACTTCATCAGTGAAGCATAGGAGGTGTGCGGCGCCTCTGTGCCGGGCTATATTACGACGCAGTTCATATGAGTCTTGTCTGCTATGTTCGGCCCGGCCGGATTTACTTTTATTGTATCCGTCGTGACGGTCATTGTCGCACGTTAGCGCGCACCCCTTTGACCCGTATATCGACCTTGCATGTTTTGCCATGCTTTCCAATACGTCTCGCAGGTCCCGTGTGTTGCCCCGGGCCTTGGTATTTTTGTGGCGGCGGGGTGCAAGCTGAACTTCAGGCTGAAACGCCTCTCTGGCTCGGCCACGAGGTGGCCGGTCAGCCGCATCTTACACTGGTGATGTAGGTTTCAATGCTTCCTCCTCGAGGTGAGGTAGCAACCTGCGCTCTGGGTAACTCTTGGAGGGGTGCTCGAGTTCGTATTCCTTGGCCGCAAGGACTTCTGTCCATCTGTCTGCTAGCAAATCTTGGTCAGCTTGAAGGTGTTGTTGCTTTTTCTTCAAGCTGTTTGCTGTGGCCATAAGCCTGCGCTTGAAGCGCTCCTGCTCGACGGGATCCTCAGGCACGATAAATTCTTCGTCGCCGAGGCTCACCTCGTCTTCGGAGAGAGGCATGTAATTGTCCTCCTCCGATTCTCCGTCTGCTGCCTGCTCTAGAGGGCTAGCTTGTTCACTCGCCCGCTCTAAATCGTGCTGGAGGGGATTGTTGTCGTCTTCGGCACTATCCAGAGTGCTATTGTCTCTTGTGCCGGTATCACTACTTTTGCTATGGCGGGACTTAGAGCGGCGCCGCTGACGTTGGCGCTTGGGTTGTTTCTTGGAGGGGTCATCCCCCGCTGTCTCATCGCCATTGTCTTCTTTGTGGGTGTCCACCATGTATATATCATATGATGAGGTGGAGGTCCAGCGCCCTGTGGGCGGTGGTTCCTGTTCATCTCCTGCATCGTCGTCCATACCATCGATGTCTTTGGAGTCGAAGTCGAGCATGTCGGTTAAATCGTCGACAGTGGCTACTAAGTGGGTGGTGGGTGGGGAGCGAATTTCTTCGTCGTCCGCATCCCATTCTAGCCGAACATAGTTCGGCCAAGGTTCTCCTGACAAGGAGAGAGACCTTAATGAATTTAGCACGTCGCCAAAAGGTGAGTGCTGAAAGATATCCACGGAGGTGAACTCCATGATCGGCGCCCAATCAGATTCGATAGGCATGGGCGTAGGCAGCTCGGAGTCCATGGCCGGAGAAGAATCCAGTGGTTCGGCAACACGGCTCTCGTAAGGGGTGAAGTCAGTATCCGGCTCCATCACCACTGAGAGTGCGGCCTCCACGGCGGGGTCTATCCACCCGTCCTCGGATGGCGCAATTTGCTCCAGATTGAAGACCAGAGTAGTTGTAGGTGTGATCTCCCAAACATTATCTGACGATAGAGCTAAATCATGCTCGTCGCGATCGTGTGGTGCACCTGACATGGGCTCGAATCCGTCGAAGATCAAGTCTCCGCGGATGTCAGCAGTGTGGTTTAAGTTTCCGAACCTAACCTGACGGCCAGGGGCGTAGCTCTCGATCTGCTCCAGATGGCCAAGCGAGTTGGCCCGCAGTGCGAAGCCGCCGAATACGAAGATCTGTCCGGGGAGGAAAACCTCACCCTGGACCGCATCGTTACCGATGATCGAAGGAGCCATCAAGCCTTACGGTGACGGCACAGTGGAACTCTCAATGAAAGCACCAATGTCGGTGTCAAAACCGGCGGATCTCGGGTAGGGGGTCCTGAACTGTGCGTCTAAGGCGGATGGTAACAGGAGGCAGGGGACACGATGTTTACCCAGGTTCGGGCCCTCTCGTTGGAGGTAATACCCTACGTCCATCTTGATTGATCTTGATGATATGAGTATTACAAGAGTTGATCTACCACGAGATCGAAGAGGCTAAACCCTAGAAGCTAGCCAATGGTATGATTGTCTGTCGTCCTACGGACTAAACCCTCCGGTTTATATAGACACTGGAGGGGGCTAGGGTTACACAGATTCGGTTACAAGGGAGGAGATCTACATATCCGTATTGCCAAGCTTGCCTTCCATGCCAAGGAGAGTCCCATCCAGACACGGAATGAAGTCTTCAATCTTGTATCTTCATAGTCCAACAGTCCGACCAAAGGATATAGTCCGGCTGTCCGGGGACCCCCTAATCCAGGACTCCCTCAGTTTTCCTAGGACTCGCAATGGAAAGGATTCCGTATTTGTCGTTGTGGACCATTTCTCAAAAATGGCACATTTCATTCCTTGCAAAAAGATAGACGATGCTTCACATGTTGCTAATGTCTTTTGTAGGGAAATATTGCGTCTACATGAAGTGCCAAAGACTATCGTCTTGGACTGTGGCGTCAAGTTCCTTAGCTACTTTTGGAAGACCCTATGCGCCAAGCTCGGAATCAAGCTACTCTTCTCCACGACGTATCATCCACAAACCGACGGCCAAACGGAAGTTACCAACCGCACACTCTCCGCTCTACTTCGAGTACTCATCAAGAAGAACATCAAGGAGAGGGAGGAGTTTCTACCTATCGCCGAGTTCGCCTACAAGCGTGCAAGACACTCAACAACCGACAAGTCCCCCTTCGGGGTCGTCTACGGATTCAACCTATTGTCCCCATTGGACATTCTCCCTCTACTACTCCAAGAGTGCATCAATTTGGATGCAAGTGCACGTGTGACTCATCTCAAGAAGGTGCATGAAGATACAAGACATACTATCGAGCGCCAAGTACAATGACTTGCGACCAAGCTCAACATCAACAAGCACCCCATGGTCTTCAACATTGGTGATCTCGTGTGGCTACACCTTCGCAAGGACCACTTCCCCCAAGAACGCAAGTCCAAACTTCGACCACGAGCGGACGGACCCTTCAAGGTGCTTGCAGACTACAACGACAATGCTTACAAGATCGACATCCCACGTGACAAGTACTCCATGAGCGACATCTTCAACATCAAAGATTTCTCGCCCTACCATGGTGATGAGGATTTCGATCCGAGGATAGATCTTCCCCAAGGGAGGGAAGATGATGCGGAGCATCCCATGATCATCCCCATGGACGCACCTACACCTCCAACGACACCACTTGGACCAATGACAAGAGCCCGAGCCAAGGCTATCGAAGATAAGGTGAACTCACTCCTCTCTGAACTTCCACTTTCTATGCATGAGACATGGCAACTACCTAAGTCCGAGACGTTGTGCATGATCACGTACCAAGAGGACCCTCCCAAAGATGCACGTGAAGATGTACAAGCCCCCAAGTCCACGGATGAAGAGACTCAATGGAAGGAGACAAGAACACCTCCCAGGCCCCGGACATCCGGCCCCTGGAGCGTCGTCCACTACAGCAGCAGCCAGCCTCAAGCCTGGATATCCGGCCCTGCCCGGAAAGCCGGCCTCAAGCCTGGATATCCAGACACCCCCGAACTCGAGAGCAACATGGCCAGCTTCACCAGCCCGGACATCCGGCCTGTACAGCCCGAACATCCGGCCCTCGCAAATGCCTGGATGTCCGGCCTCCCTGTCTACGCACAGTAAAGGGCCGAGGCCCATGTACCCCTTCTAATCCCTAGACTATATATAGTCCACCTCGTCCAACTTTCTAGGGTTAGCAAAGGATTGGCTCATATTTTATGTGAGATCTTTGCTCATCCACTTGGACACCTTCTCCTCGGAGATTCGAGGCTCCACCGGAGAAGATCCCCCAAGCAGATTCAAGACCCCTTTTAGGGAAGAACTCATGACCTCCTCACGGAGAACACCGGCTACCCTTGTATCGTCCCTAGTTGATCGTGTACCGTGTGAAATCTTATGTATCCGAGGATCTAGCACATGTGTGACTTGTTCTTGTTAGTTTGAGTGTTCCTCTTGTGTTTCCCCTTGTGTTTTCCCTCGTTTCCCTCCTCGTGTTCTTCGCGGGATCCGCTCCTTTCGTGAAAGATCGGGCCACTAGGGTTCTACCCTACATCACTTGTTGGGTGAATCACCTCTTGAATGTCTGGTTTTGCACTAACGCTAACCACATTTGTTTTTCCAAGTGTTTGTTGTCCTTACTCCTTTTGAAGGAATCACTAGACAGTGCGACATTGGAGAGTGCCCATTTCGAGCTTCAAGATGACAAGTACTTGGTGAACGTCCACTTCTACACGGCGAAGCCATCTCTTTCCCATCGTGATTTGGTTTTCGATCCAAGGTCGGATCTTTCCCAAGGGAGGGGAGATGATGCGGAGCATCCTATGGACATCACCATGTCAAGAGTCCGTTCGGCGAGTGACACGTGCGACATCTACTTCACATACACAAAGGTGAATCATCTCCTTTACACGTGCTCATCTGACACCTTCGAGGATGGTATACTACTTGACACTCCACTCGTGTGCATGCATAGGTATTGTCGGAACACTACGGATGAGGAGGAGGAGTTCAAGCGCCAAGGAACAACTACACCATCCACGAGGGAAGCCTGGAAGCAACGACGGAAGAAGACGGAGCTGCTGAAGCTACAGCGGCCGGACATCCGGGCCAGAGGCCGGACATCCGGCGCCTGTGCAGCCTCCAAGGAGCTGCACCAACAGACGACCGAAGCATCAGCGGCCGGACATCTGGCCCGTGCCCGGACATCCGGCACCTCAGCAACGCCCGGACATCTGGAATCCCTCCCAGAAATCCGGCATCCCCTATCCAGAGAAGGACTCGAACTTCCACTTCAACCCGGACATCGGGCCCGTGCCCCGGACATCCGGCCTCCCGCGAACGGCCGGACATCCGGCGCCTGCCTACACGCAGAGTCCGGCCAGAGGCCCATGTATCCCTTTCCCACTTACCCCTTCGTGACTATATATACTACCCCCTCCTCCTAGTTAGGTTTAGCAAAGTAATAGCTAATTTAGAGATAGAGCTTTGCTCATCCATTACGTATCTACTCCACGAGAGAGACCGCGTCCCCTCTTCGGAGAAGATCCACCTTGGATTCAAGACCCCTCACGGGAAGATCCCCTCGTGGATTCAAGACCTCCTCATGGAGATGAACCTTACCTTGTATCTTTCCCTTTGTTGTTCATGTACCTTGTGGATGTTGTGTGTTTGATTGTCTAGTGGATGTGTGATTGGACTTGTTCTTGAGTGTTTCCCCTTGTGATTTATCTCCGTTCTTCCCCGTGTTCTTAGTTGGGATCCGCTCCTTTCGTGAAAGATCGGCCATATAGGGTTCCACCATACATCAGTTCCAAACTAAAAAAAAACTAAGTCTGGAAAACTCTGGCTAGGCTGTTTTTAGACCATTTGTAGACTTTTTCGAAAAAAATTGTTGCGGAGCAAAAAAAAGTGAAAAAAAATTCAAAGCGTGCTCCTCCGTTGTTTAGTGCAGCGTCGTGATTTTGTTAGTGTTCTAGGCTCGCGTCTCTAGCACGGTCTAGCCTAGGACCAGCACTGTACCATTGTTGAGTGTTTATTCAACTTTGCATCTCTGAATTGATTATTGCCGACCCTTTTTGCTACCATATTACAAGCCTTCCCAGCTCCACATACATCTACATCGTGCGTTTGACTCTCCCTGGTAATCGCTCTATCCAAGCTTTGTGAGTTTTGACTACGACGGTTGCCGATCACCGCGTGCTGCTGGGTAAGAACTGGTAAGAATTTGAGATTTGCTTGACGGATTTGTGACACCCACCACCACCTCTTGTTAGTAGTCTATAGGATCATATTCTTGTATGTTTCTATTGCTGCTAACCATGGCAGGATCACAAGCCGATGAGACTGACTGGGAGAACATGACGAATAGGGAGTTGCATGATAAATTTCAGCAACTGATGAATGGATAGGTGCAAGATGTGCTAAACAGATTTGAAGAGGCCATGGAGAAGATAGATGGCATGGAGAAGACGTTCGAAACAAAGCTTGATAACAAGTTTAATGAATTGCTCGCGCGTTTTCCACCACCACCACCGGCTGCACCTAACGCATCTCTACAACAACAACAACAACAACAACAACAACAACAACAACAACAACAACTACCTCTACGTCACGAAACAGCCCTCCGTCGAGTGAGTCGTGTCCCTCTTGCGCCTAGCCAAACTGTTGGTGCTGCTATTGATACTTCTGTGGCTCCTGCTGCTGATGCGGAGGAGGATGATTATGCGGGAGATTATGAGGATGAGGTTGATCAAAATCAGAACTACGTGCAACCACCAGCACCACAACCACCTGGTCATCCACATGCAAATAATGGCAATGGTAGGGTTCCCCTTCAGGTACGAGATCATGACCATCTCCCTAAACTGAAATTGAATATTCCACCATTTGAGGGTAGATATGTTCCTGAAATATATCTTACTTGGGAGTTAGAAACTAAACAATGATTTACATGTTTACAATATCCTGAGGAGAGACGTGTTCCTGCTGCTGTTTGTGCTTTCACTAGCTTTGCATGTATTTGGTGGTCTAAACATTGTAGATTATATCCTATTCCAGCTACTTGGGCTGCTTTGAAAACTGCTATGCGTAATCGTTGGGTTCCACCATATTATCAACGTGAACTAATTCAAAAATTGCAACATTTAAGACAAGGAAAAAATTCTGTAGAAGAATATTATCAAGAAATACAAACTGGCATGATTAGATGTGGTATTGTTGAGGAGAATGAAGCTATGCTTGCATGTTTTATGGGTGGATTAAATAGAGAGATTCAGACCATTCTAGAGTATAAGGAGTAGAATAATATCACTTGTTTATTCCATCTTTGCTTGTAAAGTAGAACATGAAGTGCATGATCGACAGGCATTGGCACGAACTAACTTTTTTGCAGGTCGATCTTCATCATGGACACCACGTGCATCCTCTACTTCCACTACACCAGCACCTCCATTAGGTGCCACCTCCAACCGTGATACAAGAAATCAGGCACAATCACCACTATCTGCCAAGAGCACACCTGCCGGGCCTGTGCAGAGCTCTTCTTCTTCCATGGCATTAACAGGGCACACACGTGATATTATCGTCGTTGTAAGGGAAGAGGACATTTTGCGAGAGAATGCAAATCTCAGCGTGTGATGATTGCTACTGAGGATGGTGGGTATGAGTCTGTAGTGACGATGATGAGGAGACTTTGGCTCTTATTACACATGAAGAAAATGGTGGAGATGATTCTGATCATGAGACACAATACATGGCTGCTGAAGATGCTGACATGTACGAATGTTTAGTTGCTCAACGTGTTTTGAGTGTGCATGATACACAAGCAGAGCAAAATCAGATGCATAATTTGTTCCATACAAAGGGAGTTGTGAAGGAACATTCTATTCACATCATCATAGATGGAGGGTGCTGCAACAACTTGGCTAGCATGGAGATGGTGGAGAAGCTCTCACCACAAGACTGCATCCATATCCTTACTACATCCAATGGTTCAACAACAGCGGCAAGGTTAAGGTTACACATACCGTTCGTGTGCATTTTAGTATCTCTACATATGCTGATTATGTTGATTGTGATGTGGTACCTATGCAAGCATGTTCCTTATTACTTGGTAGGCCATGGCAATTTGAGAAAAAAAATCTGTACACCATGGTAGAAACAATCAGTATACTGTTGTTCATAAGGAGAAACATATTACTTTGCTTCCTATGACTCCTGATTCCATTTTGAAATAATATATTAATAGAGCTAATAAAGCAAAACATGAGCAAAATAAGAGTGAAAATCAGATTGTGGCAAAAGAATTTGAGCAACAAATGAAGCCTAATAATAAACCATCTAGTGTTGCTTCTGAAATTAAATTGAAAAGTGCATGTTTACTTGCCACCAAATCTGAAATTGATGATCTAGATTTTAGCAAATCTGTTTGCTATGCTTTTGTGTGTAAAGAGGCATTATTTTCATTCGAGGACATGCCTTCCTCTTTGCCTCCTGCTGTCACTAACATTTTGACGGAATTCGCTGACGTCTTTCCACAAGACGTGCCACCGGGATTACTACCTATTCGAGGGATTGAGCATCAAATTGACTTAATTCCTGGTGCATCATTACCCAACCGTGCGCCATACCGTACCAATCCAGAGGAGACGAAGGAGATTATGTGTCAAGTACAGGAGCTGCTCGACAAAGGTTATATACCCGAATCCCTCAGTCCTTGTGCTGTTCCTATCATTTTAGTGCCGAAAAATGATGGTACCTTGCGTATGTGTGTTGATTGTAGAGGCATTAATAATATTACAATTCGTTATCGCCATCCTATTCCTAGGCTAGACGACATGCTAGATGAATTGAGTGGCTCTACAATATTCTCCAAAATTGATTTACGTAGCAGATACCATCAAATTCGTATGAAATTGGGAGATGAATGGAAAACATCATTTAAAACTAAGTTTGGATTATATGAGTGGTTAGTCATGCCTTTTGGGTTAACTAATGCACCTAGTACTTTCATGAGATTAATGAACAAAGTTTTACGTGCTTTCATTGGACGATTTGTGGTAGTCTATTTTGATGATATACTGATTTATAGAAGATCTTTGGAGGAACATTTGGAACATTTACGTGTTGTTTTTATTGCTCTATGTGATGCACGTTTGTTTGGTAACCTTGGGAAGTGCACCTTCTGCACTGACCGAGTATCTTTTCTTGGCTATGTTGTTACTCCATAGGGAATTGAAGTTGATAAAGCCAAGATTGAAGCTATTGAGAGTTGGCCGCAGCCCAAAATGGTCACACAAGTGAGGAGTTTTCTTGGCCTCGCTGGATTCTACAAGTGTTTTGTGAGAGATTTCAGCACCATTGCTGCACCTCTCAATGAGTTTACAAAGAAGGATGTACCTTTTGTTTTGGGTACCGCACAGGAAGAAGCCTTCACGGTATTGAAAGATAAGTTGACACATACTCCTTTACTCCAACTTCCTGATTTTAATAATACTTTTGAGCTTGAATGTGATGCTAGTGGAATTGGATTAGGAGGTGTGTTATTACAAGATGGCAAACCTGTTGCATACTTTTCTAAAAAATTGAGTGGGCCTAGTCTGAATTATTCTACTTATGATAGAGAATTATATGCTCTTGTTTGGACTTTAGAAACATGGCAACATTATTTATGGCCCAAAGAATTTGTTATACATTCTGATCATGGATTGTTGAAACATATTAAAAGTCAAGCTAAACTGAATCATAGACATGCTAAATGGGTTGAATTCATTGAGACTTTCCCTTATGTCATTAAACATAAGAAGGGTAAAGAAAATGTTATTGCTGATGCATTGTCTCATCACTATACTATGCTTTCACAACTTGACTTCAAAATATTTGGTTTGGATACCATCAAAGTTCAGTATGTGCATGATGCTGAATTTAAAGATGTAATGCAGAATTGTAAAGAAGGAAGAACGTGGAACAAGTTTGTCGTTAATGATGGATTTGTGTTTCGTGCTTACAAGCTATGCATTCCAGCTAGCTCCGTTCATCTTTTGTTGTTGCAGGAGGCGCATGGAGGAGGATTAATGGGACACTTTGGCATGAAGAAGACGGAGGACATACTTGCTAGACATTTCTTTTGGCCAAATATGAGACGGGATGTTGAGCGTTTTATTGCTCGCTGCACTACATGTCAAAAAGCTAAGTCACGACTCAATCCTTATGCTTTATATATGCCTTTGTCTATACCTAGTGTTCCTTGGGAGGACATGTCTATGGACTTTGTTTTAGGTTTATCTCGAACAAAGAAGGGGAGGGATAGCATATTTGTTGTCGTGGATAGATTCTCGAAAATGACCACTTTATACCATGTCATAAAATCGATGATGCTGTTAATGTTGCTGATTTGTTTTTTCATGAAATTATTCGCTTGCATGGTGTGCCAAATACTATTGTTTCAGATCATGATACTAAATTTCTTAGCCACTTTTGGAGATGTTTATGGGCTAAATTGAGGACTAAACTGCTTTTTAGTACTACTTGTCACCTCCAAACTGATGGACAAACTGAAGTAGTCAATAGAACATTGTCTACTATGCTTAGGGCTGTTTTGAAGAATAATAAGAAAATGTGGGAAGAATGCTTGCCTCATACTGAATTTGCTTATAATCGTTCATTGCATTCTACTACTAAGATGTGCCCTTTTGAAATTGTGTATGGTTTCCTACCTCGTGCACCTATTGATTTGTTGCCTCTTCCATCTTCGGAGAAGGTTAATTTTGATCCTAAAGAACATGCTGAATTGATTTTAAAAATTCATGAGTTAACTAAGTAAAACATTGAGCGTATGAATGCTAAATATAAACTTGCTGGAGATAAGGGTAGAAAACATGTTGTGTTTGCACCTGGAGATCTTGTTTGGTTACATTTGCGTAAGGATAGATTCCCTAATTCGCGCAAATCAAAGCTAATGCCACGTGCTGATGGTCCTTTTAAGGTCTTAGAGAAAATAAATGATAATGCATATAAACTTGAGCTGCCTGCAGATTTTGGGGTTAGTCCCACTTTTAACATTGCAGATTTGAAGCCTTATTTGGGTGAGGAAGATGAGTTTCCGTCGAGGACGACTTCATTTCAAGAAGGGGATGATGATGAGGACATCAATACCATTGTTACACCCACAACCCCTACTGCTATACATACTGGACCAATTACTAGAGCTCGCGCACGCCAATTCAACTACCAGGTACTTTCGTTTCTTGGTAATGATTCTAATGTTCATGAGAATATGATGCTGTTGAAATTGGATACATTTGTTTTGCTTACAAATGAAGGGCCTATCTTGGACAAGAAAGGTGAACCTTGGAGCAAGTTCAAGCATGGAGATGATGGCGTGCGCAAGGGGAACAAGAACGGAGTTACAAGTGATGATCCCAGGACTTTGAAGACACCATAATGAGTGCATGAAGCCTTGGACGAAATATACAAGATGCCACTTCATAAATTTCGACCAGAAGCTATCCTAGGTGCTGCGTCACCTTATTTTTGGGCCAGGCCCATGTACTTTCGAAATAATTGAGTATAGGCTGTTTTTAGAGTCTGTATGTGTGGGGAAACAAGAGTTAGGGTTGGTTTCGGACCCCTCCTCCAAGGGCCACGAAATTCCCCCTCTCTCCTCCATATATAAATCCCTTAGGCATCGTTTAGACTATGGGTTTTGTTTAGATCAAAAGTTCGCCATAGCTTCAACTTCGCGTACTTCATTTGTGTTCAACGACCAGACCAAGACGTCACAGAACCCTACCTTGATCAATAAAGCTTTCATCTTATATTCGCAATATCCAGATTGTAATCTCAGTTTCTTGCTTGTTCTTCGTTTGCTCGCAGGAAACAGACCCTCGTGGTCAGGTTGATCGTGCTCCGGTGTGGTCAATAACCCCTCGTAAGCTGGTTTAGCGATTGCTAAGGCGCGACGTCTCACACGTTCGTAGTCGGATCGTCAAGGTCGACTCCCACAGAAAACGATAACCACCATCTCATTGAAACATCGAGACACCTTCGCCTCTATCACGTGACCTCTTCAAGAAACTCCAACTCCTCAAGCAAGGAACCAAGAGCGTTGAAGAATACTACAAGGAAATGGAGATTGCCATGATACGAGCCAATGTCATGGAAGGTGATGAGCAAACTATGGCACATTTCTTGAATGGACTCAATCATCCTATCAAGAAGATCGTCAACTTCCAACCATACTCGAACCTTATCGAGCTAGTGCATCAAGCTACCAAGGCGAAACGTCAAGTGCAAGATGACTTCAAGTATGCCAAGTTTTCATCCAAGAACTACGGCTTCTCCAACACCCAAGCCCAATTTGGCTCTTTCTCTTTTGAGCTCTTTATCATGCAAACTTCACAAACCAAGGTAGAAATTGTGTATGTCACGACAACTTTGTGACACAAAAGATGATACCAAGATATGTACCAAGATGATATGGTAAGTATGCAATGTGAAGTATGACCACTAATGTGCACAAGTGATGTTGCCGGCAATACACAAAGGCTAGTCTTGATGGGTAAGATACGCAAAATTAGGCTATGGTGGTCATCAATGTAATGGCAAGAATGTATAATGATGGGATATCACGATACCAAGATGAGGTTACCGTTCTTGCTTATGGTATGGTATCAAAATGGTGGAGTGGTCATTGTCGAAGATGAGTCCGTGGCAAAGATGAGTGGCAGTGATGTTGATGTCGAACCGTACCTAAATAGCCGAAACACAATAGGACACGGAACCACAACTCAAATTCTCAAGGCAAAACATGACAAAATTATCGGAGTTGATAGCGGTTAAGCGATGGTGGTGTTTGCAGAAAACGGTGGTTCGCTCTCTCACTATTCTCTCCATGATGGGTGGCTTGCTTATCGGCGATCACTTGGCTTGGAGACATAGGTCGAAGTACATACTCCGTTCCTTTCATCTTGAAGCTATAGTGATTCGTTCGGCCATTGTGGATGACACCTCGATCAAATTGCCATGGTCACCCAAGAAGAAGGTGGCAAACGGACATTGGAATGACATCACACTCCAAAGTGCTTCGTAAGCTCCATTCTTGGAGGAAACTTGTACCATATGCTCGACTTGGATAGTGTCGGAGTCTCTTAGCCATTGAACCTTGTAGGGGTGTGGGTGCTTTATCTTGACCAATTGGAGTTTGGAGCAAAGTTCTTCGCTTGCCAAGTTATGACAACTCCCTCCATCGATGATGACCTTGACGGACCTTCCATTGAAGTCGGCCTTGGTATGGATGATATGGCATCTTTGGTCTTCTTCTTGTTGATGTTGAAGTGTCAAGACCTTGGAGACAACAAGAGCGGGGCTCGGATCTTCGTCACAAAAGACTTGATCATCTTCATTTTGTTCACTTGCCGGTGCATGGCCACTTGCTCAAGGGCTTCCATTTCTCCTTCACTCATGGAGTTGTATGTGCCATCGTCGTTGAAGATCATGGTGCATTTGTTGGTACACTCGAAGGACTTGTGGCCTCGACCTCCGCATGTGAAGCATTTGAAGGAACTTGTCTTGATGGTCTCATCGGTTGGAGTAGATGATGATGAAGCTCTTGGCTTGAAGTTGCTTGTAGTAGGAGGACGACTTGAGGTTGTTGTAGTTTCTAGTAACTTGACTTGTCGCTGTTGCTTGTAGATGGCTTGGTTGAGGTAGAAGGTGGTGTAGTCATCGAAGCTTGGTTGTCAGAGAAGCCGTAGCTCTTGGAAGAGTACTTGGCATAGTTGAAGTCATCTTGCACTTGACGTTCCACCTTGGTAGCTTGATGCACTAGATTGATGAGGTTCGAGTCTGGTTGGAAGCCGGCGATCTTCTTGATAGGATGATTGAGTCCATTCAAGAAACGTGCCATAGTTTGCTCATCATCTTCCGTGACATTGGCTCGTTGATACGGGGCTAACCCGATGTAGGCCGATCTTTCATGATTGGAGTGGACTCCCTCGAAGAACACGATGAACACGGGGAAGAACGGAGAGAAATCACAAGGGGAAACACTCAAGAACAAGTCCAATCACACATCCTGATGAGGAGCATCCCAAGGTCATCCCCATGGACCTACCTGTTGGAGATATGCCCTAGAGGCAATCATGTATGATGATATTTCCTATGTGTTTATGAATAAAGATAGTCCTTGGACATTATCAATGATGTGTATCAGCAAGTACGTGACTTGTTTGTGGGACTATGCATTGTATGATGACTGTCCTAAAAGGTCCCTAGTCAAAAGGGCTGTGTGGACGCACAGCCAACTAGACTAGCATATGACACGGTCGATGGCTTGGTCTCACTAGCTATGGAGCATTGGATACTAACCGGATAATATGGACTTGGAAGAATCTAGTCGGATTCGACGTAGTCGGATCCGAGTCGAGATAAGGTCCGAGTCAGACAGACCCAACTATGAGACGCAGCGATATGTCATCTGTGAGTCTCTAGTACAACATATGTTCTATGTCCTAAGACCTGAGCTGACGCATGTACTCGGGATGGTGACATACTTGCTTTGGGCCGACCAAACACTACTCCGTAACTAGGTAGTTATAAAGGTAGGTTTCGGGTTTGTCCAGAACCATGCTGCGAGACGTGGTCGAGCAAGATGGGATTTGCCCCTCCGATCAGGAGAGATATACTCTGGGCCCCTCGTGTGATCCGACCAGGATAAGCATGGCCATGCGACAAGGATTATGAGACAATCCGGTTTGTGGTCGGCATCACTGGAACAAGAAAGAGGTCGGGCTAGCACAAGGATGACAGACTCGCCTTGAGCTCGACAACATATATCGTGTGGCAAAAGGAATGTAAGTGTGATGTAGAGGTTCGCTAACCATCTTCATAGTCTGGTTGGTGTTTGTCATGCCTTGCTAGAGGCCGCTACCAACCGTGCAGTTCGGAGGTGATCCGAACTGCGACCAAGCCAACTTGAACCTAAGGGGTCGCGCGCTTAAGGTAAGGAACCTACGAGGTCGGATCCGAGGACACTGGTCGGATGTGATCCGAACTGTATTTGGATTGTGGCTGAGTAGACTTATGGGCTTTAGGGTCCGTGCGAGGCCCAAGTGTTGAGCCCGTGACAGATGCCTATATATAGTGGAGGTGCGGCACACTCAGGGGGCTGATCGCTTCGGCGCTGTCACTAGAGTTTGCATGTGTTGCGAATAGACACCTCCACTCGCCGCCGGTTGTGTGATCGGACCTAGCACTCCGCCGCACGACGTTCCTCCTACACGCGCGGATACCGTTAGAGGCGGTGCACTTGCGCCCCTCCGGCGAACCTGTACGTGGAAACTGACCATCGGTTGTACGAGGGAGATCGGACGAGGAGGAGACGATCCACGCGGACGCGCTGCCCCAACTCTTCTTCCGCTGCACGACACTGCGTGTCTAGTGGTAATGAACTGTGATCCATCTCCCGTAGCATGTTCTTGGTTGTTCTGCGCATAGGAAATTTTAATTTGCAGTCGACGCACCCTACCGTAGAACCCAACACTACCTACATCCCCTACGAATCCACTTGGACCAATGACAAGAGCCCGAGCAAAGGCTATCGAGGATAAGGTGAACTCGCTCCTCTCCGAACTACCACTTTCTATACATGAGACATGGCTACTACCTCAAGCGGAAACACTATGTGTAATCAGGTACTTGCAGGAAAGCCATGGAGTAGCTACATCCAACGGACAAGACTACGAGGACACCAAGTGTCAAGGACAAGAAGAAGAGATGCCTCTGAAGCTACAACCACAGACGACCGGTCGAGACCGGACGACCAGTCAAGACCGGACGTCCGGCACCTGAAGCCCCAAAATTCCCAGGTCCCAGCCAACGCAAGTTACAGTGAGCGGACGTCCGACCAGGACCGGACAACCGGCATCACCACACCCGAGCCAAAACAGCGGATGTCCGACGCGACCGGATGACCGATGACCGGACGACCGACCATCTCCGGAAATCCGGTGCCACCTCAACCGAGCCAAAACAAGCGGAAGTCTGGCGACTACCGGACGTCCAGACGCCCATGAGCCACGGGACGACCGTAACCCATCGGACGTCCGGTACCTGTCTGCGCACAGTTTCGGGCCCGAGGCCCATGTACCCCTTCACTTTGCCCCCATTTGCACTAAGACTATAAATAGACCTCCTCCTCCTAGTTAGGGTCAGTGTTGTGATAGCTCATATGTGAGATAGAGCCTCGCTCATCCATCCGGATCAACTCCATCGCAAGGGACCATCACCTCTTCGGAGAAGATCCACTTGGATTCAAGACCCCTAACGTGAAGACCTCAAGACCTCCTCTCGGAGAAGAACTGGTTACCAATGTATCATCCTTTGTTGGATTTGGACCGCGTGATCTCTATGTGTACTCGGATCTAGCATATGTGTGACCATATCTTGTTGGTTTGAGTGTTTTCTCTCTTTCCTCTTCGTGTTTTCCCCGTGTGTTCTTCGTGTTTATCGCGGGATCCGTTCCTTTCATGAAAGATCGGCTGTATAGGGTTCCACCCTACATTATCTTGGTATCATGAGCCACCTTGATCACGACTTCGGAGCCTCCCCTCTTCGTTTTCTAGCTTGATTTTGTTGTGTTCTTCCCCAATTTCGAAAATACCCACCAAAAATAGCCCCAAAAGTTTTTGTGATTTGTTGGTGTGATGAAGTTTTGTTGGATTTGATCCATGGATTTGCTTTGCCACGAGTGGATCTAGCTTTTCCCCATCATACACACCATTTCCATCCACAAAATCGCTCGGATTTGACCAATTTTGCCACCTCCACCTCGAACCCTAGCTGTTCATCCCGTGCCCGAAATCGCCCAGGCACCGGGAGTCCGCCAGTCACCGGAGGTCCGATCACCGGTCGTCCGACATCCACCGGACGTCTGACATTCCCTAACGAAACTGAAAAAGTTCAGTTCGGCCACCACCACCTCTCCACCTCCACCTCCACATACGCACTCCATTTACCCGTCCACTTCCGATACGCACCCTAATACCACAATCACTTTTCCGCAACCACCATTGCTTACTCGCTTCGCACTCCGACACAATTTTGCCACATTTTTCTTTGAGAATTTGAGTTGCGGTTCCCGTTTCCTAACGTGTTTGGGATACTTAGGGATGGTTCGACATCAACATCACAGCCTCTCATCTTCACCACGGATTCGTCATCAACAACAACCACTCTACCATTTTGACACCATACCATAAGCAAGAGCGGTAACATCATCTTGGTATCGTGACATCCCATCATTTTACACTCTTGCCATTACATTGATAACCACCATAGCCCAATTTTGCATGTCTTACCCATCGAGACTAGCCTTTGAGTATTGCCGTCGACATCACTTGTGCGCATTAGTGGTCATACTTAACATTGCATACTTACCATATTATCTTGGTACATATCTCGGTATCATCTTTTGTGTCACAAAGTTGTCACCGCATACACTATTGCTATCTTGGTTCGTGAAGTTTTGCATGATAAAGAGCTCAAAAGAGAAAGAGCCAAACAAGCTTTTAACCAAAAGGGAAAGATAAGCAAAGAGCTTTTAAGGAAAAAACCATAGCATCATATTACATTAAGATTGTCATACTCGATCATCTTGGATCATATCATCGGAATACCATACATAGATCATACTTGGGATAGAAGTCATTGCATTTTTGCTTAGTAGGTTGTGCACAAGTATTCGTATCCACCTATTGTGCAATCATGCAAGCGTCTCTCTAGTGTTGTGCAACAAGAGCATTTTCGTGGATTCCACATTTTGGCTCATTCCTTGGTTGCACGACCCCATTTATCTATTTGTGTGTGTGTTTCCGTGTACCATATTTTGCTATTGGTCTAATTGTTGCATTTACAAATTTGTGAATCTTTTCCAACATTATTGAAGCTCACTAACAATTGCATCAAATTTTGTGCCACCATCCTAACTGAGCTCCACCATAAGCTTTTACTTGTGTAGGTGTGAGAACCGGCAAGAATTGGTACCAATTGTGTTATTTCCTTGTTACACATTTGAGTGATCATTGATCCATCTTCAACATCGATCAAGGTACATTTGGTATAAGTTCTTCTCTTTCTCCCACTCACATATTTGCTTGGAATGATGGATAGGCCAAGTACTTCTACCAACCCACTCTTCATCAAGCAAGATGACGACATGTCCTCCTATGTCACAAAGAACCACCTCTTTGGTGCACAACGAGATTTGCATCAAGAGCAACAAGCAATGAACGAACGCATCGACAACCTTGCCACCGACTTGCGACTATCCGAGAAACGTACAAGAGACTACTTCGACAACAAGCTCGACGACCACAAACAAGAGAATGACGCAAGAATGGACAAGATTCATGCTTTATTGCTCAACCGCTCTTCTTCCACTTCATACTACTCAAGACGGAGCCGCTCAAGTCTACACTCCGACGACACCATCTCCGGCTCAAGTACTCCGACATCGAATACTCTTTGACGTGCCGCGCTCCAAGACCATCAAGCAAACCGCAATCCTCTACAAGATAACAACTCTCAAGAGCAATGACACCATCAAAACCAAGCTACTTTTGCGCAAGCACGAGAACAACAACGCCAACACCATCAAGAAGATGAAGAGCGAGCACGACAACACCAAGATGCACAAGATGCCGCGACACAACGTCAAGAACAACAACTATGTGAAGCTCAAGCACTTGAGGCCCAACATGCTCTCTGAGATTCAAGTCAAGCTGTAGCCATGCGCAACAGACAACCTCATGAGCAACAAGAAGCGCTTCGCGATGAAGTTCAAGAGAGGATTTATCAATCAAGAGTGCATCATCAAGTTCCTCAAGCTCCTCCACAAGCTCGACAAGAATGTCACGTTCACCTAGAGCAAGAAGACAATGGAAATCCTCCAAGACAAGAGCAAGTTGAGGGAGACAATCCTCCTCGTCAAGGACGTCATCATCCCCGACCCCAACATAATGAAGAGCAACTATACGGTAAGCTAAAGTTCACCATGCCCAAGTTCAATGGAAGCAATGATCCCGAAGAGTACCTATCATGGGCATTGAAGGTTGACAAAATCTTCCGTTTGCACAACTATGAGGAAGAGAAGAAGATCGTGATGGCATCCCTTGAATTCCAATACTACATCCTCATTTGGTGGGAACAAGTCATTGAGCACCATGCGTCAAGAGGTGAACCAGCCATCACTACTTGGGCGCAAATTAAGGATGTCATGAGAGCACGTTTCGTGCCAACATACTACAACCACAACCACTTCAAGAAACTCCAACTCCTCAAGTAAGGAACCAAGAGCGTTGAAGAATAATATAAGGAAATGGAGATTGCCATGATACAAGCCAATGTCATGGAAGATGATGAGAAAACTATGGCACATTTCTTGAATGGACTCAATCATCCTATCAAGAAGATTGCCGACTTCCAACCATACTTGAACCTTATCGAGCTCGTGCATGAAGATACCAAGGCGAAACGTCAATTGCAAGATGACTTCAAGTATGCCAAGTTCTCATCAAAGAACTACGACTTCTTGAACACCCAAGCTTCAACGACTCCAACACCTTCTACCTCAACCAAGCCATCTACAAGCAACGGCGACAAGTCGAGTTATAAGAAAACTTCGACAACCTCAATTCGTCCTCCTACAACAAGCAACTTCAAGCCGAGAGCTTCATCATCCTCTACCCCAACCGATGAGACCATCAAGACAAGTTCCTTCAAATGCTTCACATGTGGCGGCTGAGGCCACAAGTCTTCCGAGTGTACCAACAAATGCACCATGATCTCCAACGATGATGATACATATGACTCCATGAGTGAAGGAGAAATGGAAGCCCTTGAGCAAGTGGCTATGCACCAGCAAGTGAACGAAGATGAAGATGATCAAGTCTTTTGTGATGAAGATCGGAGCCTTGCTCTCGTTGTCTCCAAGGTCATGACTCTTCAACATCAACAAGAAGAAGACCAAAGATGCCATATCTTCCATACCAAGGCCGGCATAAATGGAAGGTCCGTCAAGGTCATCATCGATGGAGCGAGTTTCCATAACTTAGCAAGTGAAGAACTATGCTCCAAGCTCCAATTAGTCAAAATGAAGTAGCCACATCCCAAGGTTCAATGGCTTAGCAACTCTGGCACTATTCAAGTCAAGCATAGGGTACAAGTTTCCTTCAATATCGGAGCTTACGAAGACACTTTGGAGTGTGATGTCGTTCCAATGTCCGTTTGCCACCTTCTTCTTGGGAGACCATGGCAATTTGATCGAGGTGTTATGCACAACGGGCGAACGAATCACTATAGCTTCAAGATGAAGGGAAAGGAGTATGTACTTCGACCTATGTCTCCAAGACAAGTGATTGCCGATAAGCAAGCCACCCATCGTGGAGAGAATAGTGAGAGACAAGCCCAAATAGAATGCCTCCATGATGAGTGACATGAAAAATCTAGTCCTATTTGCCACCAAAAGTGAGATGAGAGAAGTGTGTGCGAACCCATCAAGTCTCATGCACTATGTCCTTTTGTGCAAGGACGAGGCACCAAAAGCTAATACCTCTAACAATCTAGATTTAGTGTTATCTTCTCTATTGCAGGAATTCCAAGTCGTTTTCCCCGACAAGCTACCTCCGGGTCTACCTCCACTACGAGGCGTCGAACACCGAATCGACCTCATCCCTGGAGCACCCCTTCCTAATAAGGCTCCCTACCGCATCAACCCCGAGGAAACTAAGGAGATCCAATGGCAAGTACAACAACTCATCGACAACTGCCATGTGCGAGGAAGTTTGAGCCCTTGTGATGTCCCGGTAATCCTTGTTCCCAAGAAAGATGGTACATATCACATGTGTTCCAATTGTCTTCCTATCAATTGTATTACCGTGTGTTATTGTTACCCCATTCCACGCCTAGATGATATGCTAGATGAGCTTAGTGGAGCCACCATTTTCTCTAAAATTGACCTTAAAAGTGGCTACTATTAAATACGCATCTAAGAAGGGATGAATCGAAAACTGCATTTAAGACCAAATTTGGCTTATATGAATGGCTTGTTATGCCAATGGGTTTATCCGAAGCACCTGGTACTTTCATGCGAGTCATGCATTTTGTTCTTCAATCCTATATTGACGATATTCTTGTGTTTAGAAAATCTCTCAAAGACCATGTCACCCATCTTAGAACCGTGTTACAAACCCTTAGGAAAGAGCGCCTTTATGCTAATATGGACAAATGTCTTTTTGGTGTTGATAAGCTTGTTTTCTTGGGTTTTGTTGTGTCTTCTAAGGGTGTTCATGTTGATGAATCTAAGATCAATGCTATTAAAATTGGCCTCAACCAACCAACTTGCAGCAAGTGCGTAGCTTCCTTGGTTTAGCCGGTTTCTATCGTAGATTTGTGAGGGTTTTAGCACCATTGCTTCACCTTTGCATGCTTTGAGTAAGAAGAATGCACCTTTTGTTTGGGGACCATCTCAAGATACCGCATTCAATGAGCTTAAGAATTTGCTTACTCATGCTCCCGTGCTTGCATTACCCAACTTTAACAAACCATTTGAAATTCATTGCGATGCTAGTGGTAATGGCAAAGGAGGTGTGTTAACACAAGAGAAACGCCCCATAGCTTACTTTAGTGAGAAACTTTCCGGAGCACAACTCAATTACCCCATCTATGACAAAGAGCTATATGCTTTAGTGCGAGTTTTGCATGAATGGGAACATTATCTTCGACCTCATGAATTTGTCATCCGTACCGACCATGAAACGCTTAAATACGTTAAGGGTCAAACTAAATTGAACAATCGTCATGCTAAATGGAGTGAATCCATTGAGTCATTTCCTTATGTCATCAAGTACATAAAAGGTAAGGAAAATGTTGTGGCGGACACTCTTTCCAGCATATGCATGCTTGTCACCAAACTTGAATTGAATGTCATAGGCTTTGAGCACATAAAAGACTTATATGCGCATGATCCTACTTTTGCTATTCCTTATGCCAAATGTTTAATGCATACATCTTGGGAACACTATTACATCAAAGGTGATTATCTTATGAGAGCTAACAAACTTTGCATCCCCCAGTCTTCTCTTCGTTTGTTACTTTTGCAAGAATCTCACGGAGGTAGACTAATGGGACACTTTGGACACAACAAGACATTTTCTACGCTCTCCAAGAACTATTTTTGGTCCAAGATGTTCCACGATGTCTCACGCTTCACCAACTGATGTTCTACTTGTCGCAAAGCTAAGTCTAAAGCTCAATCTCATGGCCTTTATATGCCCCTTCCAATTCCATATCACCCATGGGATGATATTAGTATGGAATTTGTGCTTGGTTTGCCTAGAACTAGAAATGGCAAAGATTCCTTGTTTGTTGTTGTGGACTGATTCTCTAAAATGTCACATTTCATTCCTTGCAACAAGATAGACGACGCTTCACATGTTGCAAACCATTTTTGTAGGGAAATCTTGCGCCTCAATGGAGTACCAAAGACGATTGTCTCGGACCGTGACGTCAAGTTCTTGAGTTACTTTTGGAAGACCTTATGCGCCAAGCTCGGAATCAAGCTACTATTCTCCACATCATACCATCCACAAACTGATGGCCAAACAAGTGACGAACCAAACGCTCTCCACTCTACTACGCGTGTTGATCAAGAGGAACATCAAGGAGTGGGAAGAGTGCCTACCCATCACCGAGTATGCCTACAACCGCGCAAGACATTCGACTACCGGCAAGTCCCCCTTCGAGGTTGTCTACGGTTTCAACCCATTGTACCCATTGGACGTAGCCGAAACACCTTAGGAAACGGAAAAAACTGCGAACTCAATATCTCAAATGTCAAATGTAAAATGGTGGTAGCGGAATACGGTGGTGGTTGTGGAAGCTCAATGGGATTGCGGAAATGCAATGATGGGTTTTGCGAGTAGGTAATGCGGAAGTGTAGGGTTAGTGGGTTATGTGAGTCAGAGTTGAAGGCATCGTCCCTAAGTAGCCGAAACACCTTAGGAGACACAACTCACAACTCAAACAAAATTGGGTTAAGTTGGGGTAGCGGAAGTGTATGGTGGACAAGCCTATTTGGTAGTGGTGGTGGTTGATGAAGAAGCAACCATAACTAAGTAGCCAAAACACCTTAGGATACTCAAATGACAACTCAAACAACCACTAATGCTATATGGATCAAAATGGGTTAGGTTGCGGAAGTCGGTGGTGGTGTAGCGGATGATGTGGTGGAAGCCCTAGGCAAAGATGCCAAAGTTACAAAAGTTTGATGGTGTAAAATGATGTGGGAAGTATTTTTTTGGGATGGGGGATGTCAATATCTTCAAAATGAGCTAAAGAACGTCAAAATCGGAGTTCGGATGAATTAATTATGGCCGAAACAAAAATCAGTCGAAGTTGATATCTACAGGTATCGGACGTCCGGTAATGGACGAATGTCTGGTCATCGGACGTCCGGTCGGACTTGGAAATCCGCAGTTTCAGCTCGAGTTTGGGGTTCCGGTTGTTCGGTTAAGGCTGGACGTCCGGTGGGTCGGGGTCAATGCGGGATTTTAGCTCCGGGACGCGATTTTGGGTTGAATTTGGGAATTTTGGGGTCAAAATTGATGAGATTTCGTGGATGAAAGATGGTGAAACTTGGGGAAATGCTAGATCCACTCGAAACCAAGCAAATCCATGGATAAAATCCAACAAAACATCATCAAACCAACAAATCACAAAAAAATTGGGGCTATTTTTGGTGGGGATTTTTAAAATTAGGGAAGAACACAACAAACTTAGCAAGAAAAAGAGGGGTAGGGGCTCCAAATTCGTGATCAACCTTGCTCTGATCCAAGATAATGTAGGATGGAAATCGTCAGCCCGGTCTTTCACGATTGGAGCAGATCCTACGAAGAACACGAGAGCGGAACGATGGGAAACACAAGAGAAATCACTCAAGCGAACAAGATTTGGTCACACATATACTAGATTCTCGAGACACAAAGAGATACACGATCCAAATCCAATAAAGGACAATACATAGGTAACGAGTTCTTCTCTGTGAGGAGGTCTTGAGGGGGTTCTTCCCGTAAAGGGGTCTTGAATCCGCTTGGGGGAACTTCTCCGAAGAGGTCGTGGACTCCAAAGGAGAAGTAACCAAGTGGATGAGCAAAGCTCTATCTCTAATATGAGCTATCACATTGCTAACCCTAACTAGGAGGAGGGGTGTCCTATTTATAGTCATAGTGCAAATGGGGGCAAAGTGAAGGGGTTGATGGGCCTCGGGCCCGAAGCTATGCGTAGACAGGCGTCGGATGTCCGACAGGTACCGGACGTCCGGTGGCTCGCAAGGGTTAGTTCGTCCGGTACTTGTCGGACGTCCGACATTTTGGCTCAAGATAGGTGGCACCGGATTTCCAGAGACAGTCGGATGTCCGGTCACTAGAGTGTGTCGGACGTCCGGTACTTGCCGGTCGTCTGGCCACTGTAGCTTCCATCGGCTGGCCCTTCTGGTTGGTTGAGTGTCCAGGCGTCGGACGTCCGGCATTGTCCGGTCGTTTGGTGGCTGAAGCTTCCGAGCGGCTCCTTATCTTGCTCCGCTTCCTCGCCTTCTCGTCCGATGCTTCATGGTCTTCCTCTTGGTTCCTGATCATGCATAGCATATATGTTTGAGGTAGTAGCCATGTCTCACATGTGGAAAGTGACGGTTCGGAGAGGAGTGAGTTCACCTTGTGTCTAATGGCGTATGTTCGAGGTCTCGTCATATGTCCTCTTGGGTCTTGGGGAGTCGTCATAGTGTACATGGGGATGAGCATAGGATGCTCCGTATCAGGCGGGCTCTAGGGACGGAGATCAGACCTGAGCCAAAGGAAGGCGAGGTCGTGGTTTTTGCTGATCACATTCTCCGGGGCTTTTCTCCACCCGACTCAAAATTCTTTCGTGACATCTTGCACTTTTTCCAACTTCACCCCCAAGAAATTGGCCCAAACTTTGTTTCCAACATCTGCAACTTCCAAGTCTTCTATGAGCTATACCTTCAAGAGGAGCCCAATGTTGATCTTCTTAGAGAGCACTATTACTTGAACCGCCAAACTGAATTCACAGACGGGCCTAGCTTAGAACTTGGAGGAATTTCAATTCAAAGGCACAAAGAATCCACCTTCCCTTCGGCCCAACTTCCTATTCATCCTAAAGACTGGAACCAAACCTGTTTTTATTGTCAAGATACATCTCCAAGCGATGAAAATCCTCTGTCGGTTTCCATAACAGCTGGCTTAGCTCAAGACATCCACTCCCATATCGGATCAGCACTAAGGAATGGTCTAAATACATGCCCACTTTTTCAAAGATCAGAGCCTTGATGGCTAATGGTTTAACCGGAGTCGATTTAGTCCGGTGCTGGGTCACCTGGAGGATCTTGCCCTTGAGTCGCCGGTCCGGCTTAATGTGTGAATATACTAGTGATGTGAAATACCACAACGAAATTGTAACATCCGGTTGGACGATAATGAAATCAACAAGATGACAAAAATGTTGCTCGAAGAGAGCTTAGAAACTTGTAGCAAGATGGGGCTGAATCCATTTTGCACTCTTAACCCGGCTCCATCTGTAAGTACTTGAAGCTATTTCTGTTTTTAATGAGGACATCAATACCATTGTTACACCCACAGCCCCTGCTGCTATACATACTAGACCAATTACTAGAGCTCGCGCACGCCAATTAAATTATCAGGTACTTCCATTTCTTGGTAATGATTCTAATGTTCATGAGAATATGATGCTGCCTAAATTGGATACATTTGTTTTGCTTACAAATGAAGGGCCTGGCATGCATAAGAGGGATGAACGCTGGAGCAAGACCAAGCATGCAGATGATGGCATGCGCAAGGGGAACAGGAACGGAGTTACACGTGATGATTTCAGGACTTTGAAGCCACCATAAGGAGTGCATGAAGCCTTGGACGAAATATACAAGATGCCAAGTCATAAATTTCATCCAAAGTCTATTCTAGGTGCTGTGTCACCTTATTATTGGGCCAGGCCCATGTATTTTTGAAATACTTTAGTATAGGCTGTTTTTAGAGTCCGTATGTGTGGGGAAACAAGAGTTAGGGTTGGTTTCGGACCCCTCCTCCAAGGGCCACGAAATTCCCCCCTGTTCCTCCATATATACAACCCTTAGGGCGTCATTTAGACTTTGGGTTTTGTTTAGATTAAAAGTTCGCCATAGCTGCAACTTCGCGTACTTTGTTTGTGTTCAACGACCAGACAAAGACGTCATAGAACCCCACCTTCATCAATAAAGCTTTCATCTTATATTCGCAATATCCAGATTGCAATCTTAGTTTCTTACCCGTTCTTCGTTTGCTTGCAGGAAATAGACCTCAATGGACAGGTTGATCATGCTCCGGCATGGTCAATAACCTCTCAGAGTTGGTTTAGCGATTGCTAAGGCGCGACGTCTTCACACGTTCGTAGTCGGATTGTCAAAGTCTACTCCTCCGAAACGATAATCTCCATCTCATCGAAAGACGGGACACCTTTGCCTCTATCAAGTGGTATCAGATTTCCAGGTTGCTCAGTGAGATTTTATAGTTTTTTGTAGTTTAGGCCGAGTCTGTTCTTCATACCTATAGTCCACGAAAAAGTGGGAAAAATGAAAAAAGGAAAAAAATTCAGAGAGTGCTCCTCCCTTGTTTACGTGTCGCGCAGTTATTTTGTTCGTGTTCTAGGCTCGCGTCTCTAGTACAATCTAGCCTAGGACCAGCACAGTACCGCCATTGAGCATTTATTCAACTTTGCATCTCTAAAATGATTATTGCTAACACTTTTTGCTACCATATTATAAGGCTTCCTAAGCTCCACATACATCTACGTCGTGCGTTTGACTCTGCCTGGTAATCGCTCTATCCAAGCTTTGAGAGTTCTGATTACAACAGTTGCCGATCACCACGTGCTGCTGGGTAAGAACTGGTAGGAATTTAAGATTTGCTTGACGGATTTGTGACACACCACCACCACCACTTTCTAGTAGTCTGTAGGATCATATTCTTTTGTGTTTCTATTGCTGCTAACCATGGCAGGAGCACAAGCGGATGAGACTGATTGGGAGAACATGACGAACAAACAGCTCCATGATAAATTTCAGCAAATGATGAGTGGACAGGTGATAGAGGCGAGGGTCCAGATCTTTCGATGAGATGATAACTATTGATTTAGTGGAGACGACTTTGACGATCCGACTACAAACGTGCACGACGTTGCGCCTTAGCAATCACTAAACCAACTCTGAGAGGCTATTGACCACAGTGGAGCACGATCAACCTGACCACGAAGGTCTATCCCTGCAAGCAATCGAAGAACAAACAAGAATATGATGAAGCAATTTGAATATTGCGAATATAGATGAAGTATTGATAATGGTGGGGATCCGGAAGCGGTCATGGTCTGGTCGTTGGACACAAACAAGGTACACGAAGTTGCATTGGCTAACTTTTAACTAAACAAATCCCAAGGAAAAAGCTACTAAATGGATCTACTTATATAGGAGTAAGGCGTGGCGGCCAAGGAGGTGGGAGGACGTCCCAAGGCAGCCTAAAACTAACCCTACGTCGTACAAGGCTCATGGGCTCAAGTGGAGGTGATGCAACACCTTTGGGCTTGTAGTTTGACTCGGATTCTGCTGCAATGTCAGATTGTTTCATCCATAACTCAACGCTCCGGACGAATTTGAAGGTGAATCCAACTGTGTTGGAAAGTGCACGAGATCTACTTTCCAACAAAAAAGAATCACTCAATTTGGAGTTCGTATGAAAGAGTTATTTGCATTTTGAGTCAGGTATGTCTGTGCAGTCCGAATCTGAATCCAGAACGTGAGAGACTTGGACTCTATCTTCTCTTGGCCCAAAAGTGACGTGAGAGTACTTTTTGAACATCACACAAGCTTCTATTTTTCCCTTATCTTCATATGTGGATTGTACAAATGTCCCATACACCTACAATTAGACATGGCACACAAGTCTGTGAAGTATTTTTGTCCTGGATGACATAAATAAATTATTGCATAGTTTGAAATAGAAACCACCTCACAAATATACATGTATGCAGTATTTTTGGTCGTATCCAAGGTAGTAATGTCCTCATCATCTAGGAAAAACTGGAAATTCTCACCGAGCAACCTGAAAACTGATACCACTTGATAGAGGCGAGGGTCTCGATCTTTCGATGAGATGATAACTATCGATTTGGTGGAGACAACTTTGACGATCTGACTACAAAGATGCATGACGTTGCGCCTTAGAAATCGCAACCAACTCTGAGAGGTTATTGACCACACCGGAGCACGATCAACCTGACCACGAAGGTCTATTCCTGCAAGCAATCGAAGAACAAACAAGAATATGATAAAGCAATCTGAATATTGCGAATATAGATGAAGTATTGATAATGGCGGGGATCCGAAAGCGGTCTTGGTCTGGTCGTTGGACACAAACGAGGTACACGAAGTTGCATTGGCTAACTTTTAACTAAACAAATCCCAAGGAAAAGGCTACTAGATGGATCTACTTATATAGGAGCAAGGGGTGGCGGCCAAGGAGGAGGGAGGACGTCCCAAGGCAGCCTAAAACAAACCCTAGGCCATACAAGGCTCATGGGCCCAAGTGAAGGTGATGCAACACCTTTGGGCTTGTGGTTTGACTCAGATTCTGCTGCAATGGCAGATTGTTTCATCCATAACTCAACGCTTCGGATGAATTTGAAGGTGAATCCAATTGTGTTGGAAAGTGCACGAAATCTACTTTACAACAAAAAAAGGATCACCGAATTCGGAGTCCGTATGAAAGAGTTATTGGCGTTTTGAGTTAGGTATGTCTGTGCAGTCCGAATCTGAATCCAAAACGTGAGAGACTTGGACTCTATCTTCTCTTGGCCAAAAAATGACGTGAGATGATGCAACCGTATCTGCTATGGTGGCAACGGACATTTCGAAGGCTGGCCAAGGGCAGAAGGAGATATAGTCGTACCAGCTCGACGTCGGGCGAAAAGTGTACATGCAGTTATTCAAGATGACACTCGTCGGACCGACAAAGTTCAGATCATACCGGCGAAGGAAGTGAAGACGACATTCAGGACTCCATGCAACTTTTTGACAGTGGGCAAAATTCATTTGAAGTTAAATTGAAGTCATGTCAACTTATTGTGTGCTCTTTTTATTTTTAGGTTCAGTAGTACGTGCATGTACTAATTACACACCTAGCCAAGTATCTAAATTAGTACTATATATATAGTAGTATATACGGGCTATCCGACTGGTACTTTGTTAGATGTTTTGTTCGGTTCAGCTTGGGCTGCCGTTTTGGTTTAGGAGTCTGGGTCTAGGTCTATCTGGTCGGCCATATAAAAGGTCAGGGCGTTGCCCTTGTATGGAGAGTTTTTTATTGCGTGAGTAAAACTAGAAAAATTGCCATGGTTCCTGGCGGAGAATACTGTGTGTTCGTGAGTTAAAAACCCATCGTGGTTGTTCTTGTGCGTGAGGATTGGGAAGCTTCTCCAATTGCTACGCGTGATCTTCTAAAGATCGTCTAGGTGATTCCAGCCGTTGCGGGGTTCGCCTGTTGTTTGGTTGGGTTTGCATCTTGGTAAACCTAATTCTAGATCGTTGTCAGGCTGCTATATAAATTGAGTTGTACTGTGAAAGATTGGGAAAGTATTCGCGCCATTGATTTCCTGTTGACGGTCACATCAAGTGGTATTCAAAGCAAGGTTGATCGCGGTACAATTTTCTTATGCTATTTGATTCGATTGTTTGAAAGATGGTGAACTCGCAGCATGAGAAATCTGATCATGAGGACGATGAACTTCTGGTGGATCTGGATATAAGTGATGATTTTCGTATCCATCTGATGTCGATTAAGGGAGCCAACAAGATGCTTGGGACAAGGGTTGAGGAGTTGTCTGCAAATATTGTAGGCGTCGAGGACAGGTTGAACGAGCGTTTGACTGCCAGCGACTGACAACGCACTGATAGTCTACAGGTGGTGACCGAGAGTCTTAACCGGCTCACCGCTGCAGTTCAACGCCTTCAGGCGAGAGATGTGGCACCCCGACAGTCCCGCTCACCGCGGCGACGTCGTGACCGCGGCAACAATGATGATGGTGATTTTTCTGAGGATTCCGATGCCCGTGGAGGCTTACCTCACCGACCACGGCATGATGCTGGGGCTCACCGCCATGTTGGGTAGCGCCATGACAATGGCGGCAATGGTGCCCACGATGATGATGGTTTGGGTCGAATCAAGATCCTGAATTCTCAGGACGTTGTGCTGACCCGGAGAAATATTTGGAGTGGGAGATGTGCGTAAATCAGATTTTTAATGGTCACAACTACTCCGAAGAGAAGAGGGTTCGTGTTGCATCAATGGAATTTACAGAGTATGCTCTTGTATGGTGGGATAATAAGAACCATACTCACGAGCGACCAGCGACATGGGTTGACATGAAGCGAATCACGAGGGAACGTTTTGTGCCTGCATATTACACTCGCCAGCTTCACAGTAGACTGTGTCATCTAGTGCAAGGTACAAAATCAGTTGATGAGTACTATAAAGAGATGGAAGTTTTGATGATCCGTATAGCTGTGCGTGAGTCTGCGGAGGCGACCATGGTACGTTTCTTTGAGGGGTTAGAATAAAAGATTCGTGACTGTGTTGATTTAATGCAATATAATGATATTCATGAGTTGCTTCATCAAGCGGAGCATGCAGAACATTAGGTATTAGAGAAGCAAGCTTCAGAGACTCGTCCAACTTACAACAGTGGGCGACGTGGTTCTCCTATTGATGGTGGGCTTAGTGCTAAACCGACTCCTTCTTATAAGTCGGGAAGCATTGAACAGAGCAAAGTGGAAGCTGTGCCAAAGGAGGTTTCTCAGGTTTCATGTAGTGCGACGTCATCTCATCATCGTAATATTATTTGCCACAAGTGTGGAGGACGTGGCCACATGAAGCATGAATGTTCCAATCAACGAAGGGTTCTACTTGTTGATGCAGTGTATATTTCAGAATCTGAAGATGAGACGCCTAAGTTATAGGATGAAGTCGAAAGAGGTCATGGTGATACCATACTATGTTATCCTCAAGATGATCCTGATATGGAGAGTTTGCTAGCACATAAGGTCCAGCGAGATGACAAGACCATTGTTGAACAAGGACAATGACAGAGTATCTTTCAAACTGCTTGTACCATCAAGGGAGAAGTTTGCAAACTGATAATTGATGGTGGCAGTGCTAGCAACATGATTAGCAAGGATGTGGTGGAGTCTCTTTTGTTTTCAACATGGGAGCACCCAACCATATTATATGAAGTGGATAAATGATTTTGGCAAAGTGAAGGTGACTCACAGGGTGAAGGTTCCTTTTTCTGTTGATGGCTTTATTAATAAGGTGGAATGCGATGTTATGCCACTACATGTTTGTCATCTTATTTTGGGGCGTCCGTGGCAGCATGATGTTAACGCTCTTCATCACGGGCGAACAAACCGTTACACTTTTATGCATAAGGGTGAGTTTTATGCTATTCTTCCTAAGGATGCACAGAATATAAAGTGTACTGTAGAAGTGTTCAAGAAGAAACCTGCAAGGTATAGGACGAAACCGAGGACGGTTTTATTTCAAGGGAGGGAGGATGACGCGACCGTATCTGCTACGGTGGCAACGGACATTTCGAAGGCTGGCCAAGGGCAGAAGGATATATGTCGTACCAGCTCGACATCAGGCAAAAAGTGTACATGAAGTTATTCAAGATGACACTCGTCGGACCGACAAAGTTCAGATCATACCGGCGAAGGAAGTGAAGCCGACATTCAGGACTCCATGCAACTTTTTGACAGTGGGAAAAATTCATCTGAAGTTAAATTGAAGTCATGTCAACTTATTGTGTGCTCTTTTTATTTTTAGGTTCAGTAGTACGTGCGTGTACTAGTTACACACCTAGCCAAGTATCTAAATTAGTACTATATATATAGTAGTACATACGGGCTGTCCGACTAGTACTTTGTTAGGTGTTTTGTTCGGTTCAGCTTGGGCTGCCATTTTGGTTTAGGAGTCTGGGTCTAGGTCTATCTGGTCGGCCATATAAAAGGTCAAGGCGCTGCCCTTGTATGGAGAGTTTTTTATTGCGTGAGTAAAACTAGAAAAATCGCCATGGTTCCTGGCAGAGAATACTGTGTGTTCGTGAGTTAAAAACCCATCGTGGTTGTTCTTGCGTGCGAGGATTGGGACACTTCTCCAATTGCTACACGTGATCTTCTAAAGATCGTCCAGGTGATTCCAGCCGTTGCGGGGTTCGCCTGTTGTTTGGTTGGGTTTGCATCTTGGTAAACCTAATTCTAGATCGTTGTCAGGCTTCTATATAAATTGAGTTGTACTGCGAAAGATTGGGAAAGTATTCGCGCCATCGATTTCCTGTCAACGGTCGCATCATGAGAGGACTTTTTGAACAACACGTAAACTTCTCTTTTTCCCTTATCTTCATATGTGGATTGTACAAATGTCCCATACACCTGCAATTAGACATGGCACAAAAGTCTGTGAAGTATTTTTGTCCTGGATGACATAAATAAATTATTGCATAGTTTGCATTAGAAATCACCTCACAAATATACATGTATGCAATATGTTTGGTCGTATCCAAGGTAGTCATGTCCTCATCAACAGGTGCAATATGTGCTAAACAGATTTGAAGAGCCCATGGAGAAGATAGATGGCATTGAGAAGGCGTTCAAAACAAGGCTCGACAACAAGTTTAATGAATTGCTAGCGCGTCTTCCACCACCACCGCCGGCTGCACCTATCGTACCTCTACAATAACAACAACAACATCGCCTTCCAAATCAAGTGGGACGAGCACTGCTCGTTCCCCTTGAACCTGGTCAAATTTCTGGTGCTGCTGCACCTACTGTTGATGCTTCTGTGGCTCTTGCTGCTGCCGCTGAGGAGGAGAATTATGCGGGCGATTACGAGGATGAGGTTGATCAAAATCAGAACTACGTGCAGCCACCAGCACCAGGTCGTCCACATGCAAATAATCGCAATGGTAGGGCTGCATTACCAGCTTAGGTACGAGATCATGACCATCTTCCTAAACTCAAATTGAATATTCCACCATTTGATGGTAGATATGTTCCTGATATATATATTACTTGGGAGTTAGAAACTGAACAACATTTTACATGTTTATAATATCCTGAGGAGAGACGTGTTGTTGCTGCTGTTTGTGCTTTCACTAGTTTTGCATGTGTATGGTGGTCTGAACATTGTAGATTATATCCTATTCCAGCTACTTGGGCTGCTTTGGAAACTGCTATGCGTACTCGTTGGGTTCCACCATACTATCAACGTGAATTACTTCAAAAATTGCAGCGCTTAAGACAAGGAAAAAATTATGTAGAAGAATATTATCAGGAATTAGAAACTAGCATGATTAGATGTGGTATTGTTGAGGAGAATGAAGCTATGCTTGCCCGTTTTATGGGTGGATTAAATAGAGAGATTCAGACCATTCTAGAGTATAAGGAGTATAATAATATCACTCTTTTATTCCATCTTGCTTGTAAAGCTGAACATGAAGCGCAGGATCTACATGCATTGGCGCGAACTAACTTTTCTGCAGGTCGACCTTCATCATGGATACTGTGTGCATCTTCTACTTCCACTGCACCAACACCTCCATCAGGTGCCACCTCCAGCCGTGATACAAGAAAGCAGGCACAACCACCACTATCTGCCAAGAGCACACCTGTCGGGCCTGCACAGAGCTCCTTTTCTTCCATGGCATCAATAGGGCACACAACTGATATTATTTGTCATTGTTGTAAGGGAAGAGGTCATTATGCAAGAGAATGCACATCTGAGCGTGTGATGATTGCTACTGAGGATGGTGGGTATGAGTCCACTAGTGACTATGATGAGGAGACTTTGGCTCTTATTGTTTGGGAACGTAGTAATTTCAAAAATAATTGCTACGCACACGCAAGATCATGGTGATGCATAGCAACGAGAGGGGAGAGTGTTGTCCACGTACCCTCATAGACCGTAAGCGGAAGCGTTATGAGAACGCGGTTGATGTAGTCATACGTCTTCCCGATCCGACCGATCCAAGTACCGAACATACGGCACCTCCAAGTTCAGCACACATTCAGCTCAGTGACGTCCCATGAACTCCGATCTAGCAGAGCTTCGAGGGAGAGTTCCGTCAGCACGACGACGTGATGACGGTGATGATGATGCTACCGACGTAGGGCTTCGCCTAAGCACCGCTACGATATGACCGATGTGGATTATGGTGGAGGGGGGCACCACACACGGCTAAAAGATCAACTGATCAACTTGTGTGTTTATGGGGTGCCCCGTAGCCACGTATATAAAGGAGGGAGGAGGAGGTGGCTGGCCCTAGAGGGGATGCGCCAAGTGTGGGGAGTCCTACTAGGACTCCCAAGTCCTAGTAGGATTCCCCTTTTCCTTTCCGGAGAGAAGAAAGAAGGAAAGAGAGAGGGAGTAGGAAAGGGCAAGGGGGCCGCCCCCCCTTTCCCCTAGTCCAATTCGGACCCATGGGGGGGCGCCTCTTTCCCTTTGGCCTGCCTCCTCTATTCCCGTATGGCCCAATAAGGCCCAATACTTCTCCCGGCGAATTCCCGTAACTCTCCAGTACTCCAAAAAATACCCGAATCACTCGGAACCTTTCCGATGTCCGAATATGCCTTCCAATATATTGATATTTACGTCTCAACCATTTCGAGACTCCTCGTCATGTCCCCGATCTTATCCGGGACTTAGAACAAACTTTGGTCATCAAATCACATAACTCATGATACAAATCGTCACAGAACGTTAACCGTGCGGACCCTACGGGTTCGAGAACTATGTAGACATGACCGAGACTCATCTCCGGTCAATAACCAATAGCAGAACCTGGATGCTCATATTGGTTCCTACATATTCTACGAAGATCTTTATCGGTCAAACCGCATAACAATATATGTTGTTCCCTTTGTCATCGGTATGTTATTTGCCCGAGATTCGATCGTCGGTATCTCAATACCTAGTTCAATCTCGTTACCGGCAAGACTCTTTACTCGTTTCGTAATTCTACACCCGTAACTAACTCATTAGCTACCTTGCTTGCAAGGCTTATAGTGAAGTACATTACCGAGAGGGCCTAGAGATACCTATCCGACAATCGGAGTGACAAATCCTAATCTTGATGCATGCCAACTCAACAAAAAACATCAGAGACACCTGTAGAGCACCTTTATAATCACCCAGTTACATTGTGACGTTTGGTAGCACACAAAGTGTTCCTCCGGTATTCAAGAGTTGCATGATCTCATAGTCATAGGAACATGTATAGTTGTGGAGAAAGCAATAGCAACAAAATAATCGATCGTCGTGCTAAGCTAACGGATGGGTCAAGTAAATCACATCATTTTCTGCTGATGTGATCCCATTAATCAAATGACAACTCATGTCTATGGTTAGGAAACATAACCATCATTGATTCAACGAGCTAGTCAAGTAGAGGCAAACTAGTGACACTATGTTTGTCTATGTATTCACACATGTACTAAGTTTCCGGTTAATACAATTCTAGCATGAATAGTAAACATTTATCATGATATAAGGAAATATAAATAACAACTTTATTATTTCCTCTAGGGTATATTTCCTTCAGTCTCACTTGCACTAGAGTCAATAATCTAGTTCACATCATCATGTGATTTAACACCAATAGTTCACATCTTTATGTGATTAGTTCACATCTCCATGTGACTAACACCCAAAGGGTTTACTAGAGTCAACAATCTAGTTGTAACATCCCAAATTTTCAATTTGGAATGTTTTACAATTATTAGCTAAGCATATATGCATTTTGTTTGATTTGAGTGACATTTGGAAATTTTCAGAGGCTTTAGAGTTTTGGTTGAATTTGGAGTCAACTTGGCATTTGAAAATCTACTTCAATATCCCTGACAAATACTTGAGAAAAAGTATGAGAGGAGCTAACATGACACTCCAAAAATGTCAGAAGAAAATATTGCCAAAAGGTTTGAATTCAAATTTGAATTTTATTTGGAGTTTGCAGAAAATGTTTTTTTAGTTTCTGTTTTGCCTCTAGAAAAATGTCCATGTTGTAGGACTAATTCCTCTGAGAATTTTGATATATATGTCCTATATAAAAATAGTATAATTTTCTCTTAGTTTAATTTCTTCTCTCTGTCCTATTCAAAAAAAGGGGGGAAAGACCCAGGCGCGAGCCAGGCCAACCAGCCCAGCCCACACCCGAGCCACAGCCCACCAACGCCCGAGCCGGCCTACCTCAGCGCCCGACCGAACCCCCTCTCCCTCTCTCACCGACGCGCCGGCCCCACCTCATCTCTTTCCCCCTCGCCACGCTATGCCGCGCCAGAGCGCGTTCGACGCTGCCGCCGCGTCCGAATTCAACGGGATCATGATCCCGAGTCGCCCCCTGCTCCAAGTTGATGCCCTATAAATAGCCCTACCCCTCCTCTTCTGAATCCCCCTAAAACCCTAGCCCAAAACACACCGCAGCTCACGCCCTCCTCCTTCGGATCTCGCCGTCGACCGCCGCAGTCCGCCGTCTGTTCCGACTCCGGTGAGGATCCCCCTGCCCTCAAATCTTGTCAGCCGAAACCCCTCAACCGCGCGCACCTCCCTGACATCCTCTCTCCGTCCAGGGATCGTCGGAGCCACCGCCTTGAGCATCACTGCCCGTCGCCGGAGCTGCAGAGCATCGGGCTCTGTTTTCGCCACGCCTCGACGTCCGCGCCGTCCCCGAGCTCCAACCACTCCACCATCGCCTCCGCCTCGCTCCGCCGCATCACCCCGACCTCGCCACCGCCGCCCCGGACCACCGGAACACCACCGCCACCAACGCCCGAGCCCTCCTCGCCGTCGACCGCCGCGGTAAGCCACCGGACCCCAACCCACCATTCGATCGGCAACCTACGGTGTAGATTAGAGTTAGCGAATGGGTAGGGTTTTTTAGACCGGTTTTATTTCACGGTTTGTTTCCGGTTTATTTACTAGGTTTAGTTAGACCAAACTGATCGGTTTTTTCTGTTAGCCCATGGACACAGTGACCTATTGATCGCCCGCGCGTTAGATAATTTAGAGAGCGCTCAATGTTTCGGCCCGTTAGCACCCTAGTTGTTTTAGTTTTATTCTTTGTTTCTGTTTTTAAAACCGAATAGTTCTGTTCTTTTAAATTCTATATCTTTTAGGATATTTATTATTTTTAGTTGATTATTTTTTTGTTAGTTTGCAAATTTCTTGTAGCTTCTGTAGAAATTAGATTCGGCCATGTTTATGTTTTTAAAAATTGTTTTATATTAGTTTTAGTCAGATTAGTAATTCTGCTATAAATTGAGCTAGGTTTATTATTTTTAGGTGATTCTTTTTGTCACTGCTTAGTTTTCACCTAGCCTAGCAATAGGAACTTGTTGGGTATTTGTAGAATTATATTCGAATTAGTTTTAGTCAAATCAAGCTTTTCTAGTTTTATTTAGCTTGCTGCCACTTCCTACTGTTCTAGTTATTATAGAATTTTAATTTACCCCTGCTATATTTTATTTTAGATTAGTTTTTGTACTTACAGAGGGTGAACATTTATTTACAGCAAAATAAAAAGTTTTATTTTATTTTCTTATTAGTTTTGTTTTAGGTATAACATGAGTTCTATAATAGGTATTGATTTGATTCTTTTTGCACCTAGTTTGTATGTTGTTTTCCTTTATGTTAGTTAGCAAAACCATTGTTTTGGATCTGTTAAGAAAAGTGTTAGTAGGTTAAAACTATTTCTTTGTTGTTGCTTGATGTGATGAAAACCTTGATTTTGTTTTCCTCGAGTTTTCTTTGATTTTGGTTTGAGTGCTTGTGTGTTTTCCTTCAGCTTGCTGATATGTTATTAGTGAAATACTTATTTGTGCTATTGTTTGACTCGATAGAATTTCCGGAGTGCGAAGCTTGCTATCTCGAGTCACTAGCGTTTGACGACCGTTAGCCAGGCAAGTCATTTGATCATGTTTTACAATACCTATGATTTTGTTGCATTAGAATTGTTCCTCCCCACCATGCATACAGTAGGAGAATTTGAAGTTATGTCTTGAGTAGTATCATGAGGTAGGATGAACCCAACTCCCCTTGCTACTATTGCCCGGGACGATGTAGTTTACCTTGCTATGCTCATAGACGGGGTTGGTTGAGAGATTCATAAGGGAGATGTGAGAGTCAACATGATGACAACCCCATGACTTCAAGATCGAGATGGACTTCTAATTCACTACTGGGTGGAGGACGGTTGATGGGCACCCTGGAGAAACCAGCGGATGGCCGGGATGCATGGAGAAGCGCCATGACATCTTGCGGAAAGCTTCACCCAGCCACGAAGAGACGGATGGATACCCCTTGATCGGAAGCTTACTTGTGCAGCCGCAAGCCATTATGGGCTCTGGCTGGGTTGACCTTAGGCGTGACACTGGAGGGACGGTGCCAGCAGATGTAGAAGAACGATAGGACATGGATGGGTACCAGCAGTGCTCAGAGAAACTCTATGGAAGACCCTGTTTCATTCATCCCGTCTTCAAACACCAGGCAGTGCAAGGACATAAAGGAGGGAACGATTCTTTCGGGTAAAGTGCACAAGACTCTGCAGAGTAACAACCTAATCGATTAGCCGTGTCCCCGGTTACGGACAAATGAGCCTCTGGAAACTGGAGTATTTCGGAAATCTCAACACCGAACAAATAAATTAATTGAGGGGTTAAATTAATAATTGAGAATGAGACATTGGTTGGGGAACCATCTCAATAACTACCAACATTTTGTAGTAATTGTAAGCAAGTCCTTTGTTGTAGGGAAAAACTGGCTTTTTCGCAAAAACATAAAACTTAGAGCCCCACAGCCAAATTGCATATAGTGTTAGCTTTATTATTGTTGTTTTCTCTATGACTTGCCGGCACATTCTAAATGCTGACCTACACGGCTGCAACGTCTCATGTTGCAGAGGAGTTTTCTGACCAGGAGTGAGGCTACGATCTATGCTTGGCGATTGCCCTATGGAGTAGGACGGACTCGCTATTCGTCTACGCTTCCGCAGCTTATTTAGTTTATTTCTCATGAGTTTGCCTTCAGCCGAATTTGTTATGATGTAATAAAGACTCGATATGAGAATCGTGTAATAAATTCAGGTGTGATTGAACTTTGAATCTTTTCAGCAATGTACTGTGTGTGCCAGCATGATCTTGGGATGGTATAGCTACACAGAGACTTGACCGATTTTGGGTCGGGTCGTTACAGAGTTGGTATTCAGAGCACACACTGACCGTAGGATGTAACCCCTAGGATCAGAAAGCCATATGAAGAAACTATTTTTTTATGTCCTTATCATTCCGTAATACTCCCCTGTTTATTTCTGACTTCTCTCCGATTTCAACATTCTAGATGGCCGTCAAGTTCATCCCAGTTCTGCTCTCGGAGTTTTTCCAGCCAGATGAGGCAATGCTTTTCGGCAGGAGGCTAGTCCAGATCACCAAGGAATTGAAGATTGCTCTACCGTCTATCACCGGGACCCATATCATGGCATTTCCAGAAGACCGTCGTTATAGGATTAAGGTGCACATACCAGGGAGGACTTTCGGAAGTCTCTCAGTGCCCGTTGACTTCAAGTTCACTACTCCCACTTGGATACTCGGGAGAGACATAGCAGTTCATAGTGCACTTGGACGCATCTAGGAGGAATACAGGACCGAGCTTGTTGGATCAGACCACACCATGATTTCTCGTAGGACTGCAGATGGAGAGATTATCCGCACCATAGATGACGACTCCGTTCGCTCATATGTCCAAGACTTGGAGGCTCACATCAGGGCTCTAGAGGAAGACGGTCCAAAAGTTGCATCTTTGTGAAATTGAACTAGAGGATGCAGCACGTGAAGCCCACTATGAGCATGAGCATGAAGTCAAGGATTTTATGGAAAGACTCGAGGACTGGAAGAAATATATTGCCACACTGGAGGAGAAGATGGATCTGGGAGAAGACCTTTTCCCGAGTGGAGATGATGGACCTCTCGTGAGCAATGACCAGGATTATGAAGAGAGCTCCACTGAAGGAAGCCGCAACAGGAGGCGCCGCACCAGAGGACGACGCACGAGAGGACGCAGGGATAATTGATGAAGACATTTAGTCGACCGCCATGTTATTTTATTTTCGTCGATCAGTTAGGCCGTTATTTTCGATTAGTCGTGAGATCTTGTAATCCGAGTTTGAACCTTGCTTGAGATGAATGAATAAATGATTGGTGTGATTGTGTTTGTGCATTCATTTGGGTAGTGCTATTTTCTCATTAGACCCTTGTTCTATTCTAATTTCTCATCCACTCCATAACACCAGATGCCTCTGAGACGTGACCCCGGTTTCACTTTCCCGCCGGAGCTCACCCAGCTGATTCAACAGCAGAATGCCTTAATGCAAATGCTCATCCAAAACCAAGGCAACAACAACAACAATCCACCGCCACCACCCCCTGTCGATAACCTGACCCGATTCCTAAGGCTAAATCCGCCGGTGTTCTCTAGTAGCACCGAGCCGATTGTAGCTGATGATTGGCTCTGCAAGATCGGAAGGGATCAAACAACTGCTGGATGCATAGATGCTGAGAAGGTGCGTTTTGCCGCACATCAACTGAATGGACCTGCAGCCTCTTGGTGGGAAAACTACACCGCCACTTATCCGGTCGCCACCATGACATGGGATCAGTTCCAGCGGGCTTTCCGCACCGCGCATGTCTCAGCTGGAGCCATGAGTCTGAAGAAGCGTGAGTTCCGCAACTTACGCCAGGGGAACCGTACTGTGGGGCAGTATGTGGATGAGTTCAACAAATTATCTCGATATGCCCCAGATGACGTGGCCACAGATGCCGCAAAACAGGAGAAGTTTCTTGAGGGACTCAATGATGATCTGGGAATGCAGCTAATGGTGGCTACCTTCAACAACTACTAGGATCTGGTAGACAAGGCCACTATACTTGAAGGCAAGCAGCAGCAGATTGAAAGCCGCAAGCGGAAATATAGCCAACGAAAGTACAACTCCGGAGCTCAGCAGAAGCCCCGCTATGCCCACTACTCGGGAGGACATAACCATCACACCCATGGAGGACACAATCATGGAGGACATAACCATGGAGGGAATGGGAACAATCGCAACCACGACAACAACACCAAGTCAGGCAATGGAGGCAACGGCAACCAGCATCGTCCTGCTCCGACTCAGAAGGATCTGAGTCATATCACCTATTTCAAGTGCCAGAAGACAGGACACTACGCCACCGATTGTCCGGAGGCCAAGCAGAGGAATGGGAATGGCAACGACAATGGAAGCTCAGCAAAGAAGCCCAACCCTTTTCCTCGTGCTCAGGTGAATCACATTGATGTGCAGGACGTCTATGATCAGCCAGACACCATGGTTGGTAAGTTTTTATTAAATTCACGTCCAGTATTGGTACTCTTTTATTCCGGTGCAACGCATTCATTCATATCAAGGGTAGTTATGGAAAAGTATGGGTTGCCCACTAGAACCCTTAGAACCCCGATCCAAGTCACTTCTCCAAGAGGAGAGATGATGGCAGGTGTAGGCTGTCATTCAACCCTCAGCATCGGAAATCATGATTTTCCTGTAGACCTCATAGTCTTAGAATCCCAGGGATTGGACGTGATCCTAGGCATGGAATGGTTGACGAAGTTTGAAGGGAACATCGACTGTGCCCGCAAGACGATTTTGCTCACCACTCCAGAGCAGAAGAGGATCAAGTATGTATCCAGACGCACACCAATAAAGAAGTAGGTGAATTCCCTCACGGGAGTGGTTCAGAAGGAAGTGCCTGTAGTACAAGATTTTCCGGATGTATTTCCGGAGGAATTACCAGGAATGCCACCGGATGGAGAAATAGAATTTTTGATCGAGTTATTACCTGGCATAGCCCCAATATCCAAGAGACCTTATCGGATACCCCCGAATGATTTGGAAGAGATCAAGCAACAGATCAAGGAATTATTGGAGAAAGGATATATTTGCCCAAGTTCGTCACCTTGGGGAGCCCCAGTTCTTTTGGTAGAGAAGAAGGATGGAACCCTGAGAATGGTTGTAGATTATCGTTCATTGAACGACGTGACCATCAAGAATAAGTACCCTCTACCGATGATTAATGATTTATTTGATCAGCTAGACGGAGCCAAAGTATTTTCCAAGATCGATCTTCGATCAGGGTATCATCAGCTGAAGATTCGTGAACAGGATATACCCAAAACAGCCTTCACCACCAGGTATGGTTTATATGAGTATACCGTCATGTCATTCGGATTGACTAATGCCCCTGCGTATTTCATGAGCATGATGAACAAGGTATTTATGGAATATCTGCACAAGTTTGTTGTGGTGTTCATCGATGACATATTTGTTTTCTCCAAGAGCGAGGAAGAGCACAAGGAACATCTGCATCTAGTCCTGGAGAAACTCCGAGAACATCAGTTATATGCCAAGTTCAACAAATGTGAATTTTTGTTGAAGGAAGTCGGATTCCTCGGACATGTTATTTCAGGAGAAGGAATAGCGGTCGACCCCACCAAGGTTGAATTGGTCACCAACTGGCAATCCCCCACCTCAGTCAAGGAGATCCGCGGTTTTCTCGGACTTGCAGGATATTATCGGAGATTTATTGAGAATTTCTCCAAGATTGCTAAACCCATGACTGAGCTGTTGAAAAAGGAAACAAAGTACATTTGGACCGAGGATTGTGAAGCCAATTTTCAGGAGTTGAAGAAACGTCTGGTTACAGCCCCGGTACTCATTTTGCCGGACATACACAAGGATTATCAGGTGTATTGTGATGCTTCTCGTCAAGGGCTCGGAGGAGTGCTCATGCAGGAAGGAAAAGTTGTAGCTTATACCTCCAGACAGCTACGACCTCACGAGATGAATTATGCCATACACGATTTGGAGTTAGTAGCCGTAGTGCACGCACTCAAGACGTGGAGACATTTCCTTGTCAGAAATAGTTGTGATGTTTACACGGATCATAAGAGCTTGAAGTACATTTTCACGCAGAAGGAGTTGAACTTCAGACAAAGGAGATGGCTTGAATTGATCAAGGACTATGATATGAGATTGCATTATCACCCAGGGAAAGCAAATGTTGTAGCAGATGCCTTGAGCTGTAAAAGCCATGTGAACACCCTCATAGCTGGAGGATTACCTCAGAATATAGCCGACGATCTCAGAGATCTCCGATTGGAAATAGTACCAAGAGGATTTGTCGCCACCTTGGGTATTCGGTCCACTCTGACCGAAAAGATCCGTGAAGCGCAGAAGACGCACAAGGAAATTGCAGAGATAAAGGAAAAGATGAGTAACGGAAAGGCTAAAGGTTTTCGTGAGGATGAACACGGAACTTTATGGTTGGAGGATAGTATCTATGTGCCTAATGACCCAGAGGTCCGGAAGTTAATTCTTCAGGAGGCCCATGATTCACCGTACTCGATTCACCTAGGCAACACCAAGATGTATCTGGACTTGAAGGAAAGTTTCTGGTGGACATGTATGAAGAAGGATATTGCCGAGTACGTAGCGGTATGCGATGTTTGTCAGCGAGTAAAGGCGGAACATCAGAAGCCAGCAGGGTTACTTCAACCACTGCCAATTCCCGAGTGGAAATGGGAAAAACTTGGAATGGATTTTATCACAGCATTACCCAGGACCCGTTCAGGTTATGACTCTATCTGGGTAGTGGTTGATCGCTTGACCAAGCTAGCCCATTTCATTCCTGTGAAGACCACATATACCAGTGCTAAGTTAGCCAAGATATACATGACCAGGATCGTATGTCTGCATGGAGTTCCGAGGAGTATCGTGTCAGATAGAGGAACACAGTTCACCTCAAAGTTTTGAAAACAGTTGCATGAAACCTTGGGTACGAGGCTGGAGTTCAGTACAGCTTTTCATCCACAGACAGATGGACAGACTGAGAGAGTCAACCATATTCTGGAGGACATGTTGAGAGCTTGTGCGCTAGACTATGGGTCTAGCTGGGATGACAATTTGCCATACGCAGAGTTCTCGTACAACAACAGCTATCAGACCAGTCTAAAGATGGCCCCTTTCGAAGCTCTATACGAGAGCATGTGCGGAACACCATTGCTGTGGGATGGTGTTGGAGACCGAAAACTTTTTGGTCCCGATCTTATCAGAGACTCCAAAGAGAAAGTCAAGCTGATTCGAGATAGACTCAAGATAGCCCAGCGAGACAGAAGAGTTATGCCGATAGTAAACGCAAGGAGATAACGTATGAAGTTGGAGATCGAGCATACCTCCGTGTGTCCCCACTTCGTGGAATCAAGAGATTTGGGGTTAAAGGAAAATTAGCACCCAGGTTCATTGGCCCCTACAAAATCCTCGAACGCAGAGGAGAAGTTGCGTATAAGCTGGAATTGCCAGAAGGATTGTCAGGAGTTCACGATGTATTTCACGTATCCCAGCTGAAGAAATGCCATGCCGAGATGGCCGATATTCCTTTGAGAGAGACAGTGCCCCCTAGAGGCCATACAGCTGGAAAGTGATCTGACTTATGAGGAGAAACCCGTCAGAATTCTTGAGACTGCGAACAGAGTTACCCGCAGCAAGATCATCAAATTTTGCAAGGTTCTGTGGAGCCACCACTCCGAGGAGGAAGCCACCTGGGAGCGAGAAGAAGATCTCCACCGAGACCACCCGCACCTATTTGCTAACTAACCCGAATCTCGAGGGCGAGATTCATCTTAAGGTGGGTAGGTTTGTAACATCCCAAATTTTCAATTTGGAATGTTTTACAATTATTAGCTAAGCATCTATGCATTTTGTTTGATTTGAGTGACATTTGGAAATTTTTAGAGGCTTTAGAGTTTTGGTTGAATTTGGATTCAACTTGGCATTTGAAAATCTACTTCAATATCCCTGACATATACTTGAGAAAAAGTATGAGAGGAGCTAACATGACACTCCAAAAATGTCAGAAGAAAATATTGCCAAAAGGTTTGAGTTCAAATTTGAATTTTATTTGGAGTTTGCAGAAAATGTTTTTTTAGTTTCTGTTTTGCCTCTAGAAAAATGTCCATGTTGTAGGACTAATTCCCCTGAGAATTTTGATATATATGTCCTATATAAAAATAGTATAATTTTCTCTTAGTTTAGTTTCTTCTCTCAGTCTTATTCAAAAAAAGGGGGTAAGATCCAGGCGCGAGCCAGGCCAACCGGCCAGCCCACACCCGAGCCGCAACCCACCAACGCCCGAGCTGGCCTACCTCAGCGCCCGACCGAACCCCCTCTCCCTCTCTCATCGACGCGCCGGCCCCACCTCATCTCTTTCCCCCTCGCCACGCTATGCCGCGCCAGAGCGCGTTCGACGCCGCCGCAGCGTCCGAATTCAACGGGATCACGATCCCGAGTCGCCCCTGCTCCAAGTTGATGCCCTATAAATAGCCCTACCCCTCCTCTTTCAAATCCCCCTAAAACCCTAGCCCAAAACACACCGCCGCTCACGCCCTCCTCCTTTGGATCTCGCCGTCGACCGCCGCAGTCCGCCGTCTATTCCGACTCCGGTGAGGATCCCCCTGCCCTCAAATCTTGTCAGCCGAAACCCCTCAACCGCGCGCACCTCCCTAACATCCTCTCTCCGTCCAGGGATCGCCGGAGCCGCCACCTTGAGCATCACCGCCCGTCCCCGGAGCTGCAGAGCATCGGGCTCTGTTTTCGCCACGCCTCGACGTCCGCGCCGTCCCCGAGCTCCAACCACTCCACCATCGCCTCCGCCTCGCTCCGCCGCATCACCCCGACCTCGCCACCGCCGCCCCGGACCACCGGAACACCACCGCCACCAACGCCCGAGCCCTCCTCGCCATCGACCGCCGCGGTAAGCCACTGGACCCCAACCCACCATTCGATCGGCAACCTACGGTGTAGATTAGAGTTAGCGAATGGGTAGGGTTTTTTAGACCGGTTTTATTTCACGGTTTGTTTCCGGTTTATTTACTAGGTTTAGTTAGACCAAACCGATCGGTTTTTTCTGTTAGCCCATGGACACAGTGACCTATTGATCGCCCGCGCGTTAGATAATTTAGAGAGCGCTCACTGTTTCGGCCCGTTAGCACCCTAGTTGTTTTAGTTTTATTCTTTGTTTCTGTTTTTAAAACCGAATAGTTCTGTTCTTGTAAAATCTGTATCTTTTAGGATATTTATTATTTTTAGTTGATTCTTTTTTTGTTAGTTTACAAATTTCTTGTAGCTTCTGTAGAAATTAGATTCGGCCATGTTTAGGTTTTTAAAAATTGTCTTATATTAGTTTTAGTCAGATTAGTAATTCTGCTATAAATTGAGCTAGGGTTATTATTTTTAGGTGTTTTTTTTTGTCACTACTTAGTTTTGACCTAGCCTAGCAATAGGAACTTGTTGGGTATTTTTAGAATTATATTAGAATTAGTTTTAGTCAAATCAAGCTTTTCTAGTTTTATTTAGCTTGCTGCCACTTCCTGCTGTTCTAGTTATTATAGAATTTTAATTTACCCCTGCTATAATTTATTTTAGATTAGTTTCTGTAGTTAGAGAGGGTGAACATTTATTTACAGCAAAATAAAAAGTTTTATTTTATTTTCTTTTTAGTTTTGTTTTAGGTATAACAGGAGTTCTATAATAGGTATTGATTTGATTCTTTTTCATCTAGTTTGTATGCTGTTTTCCTTTATGTTAGTTAGCAAAACCATTGTTTTGGATCTGTTAAGAAAAGTGTTAGTAGGTTAAAACTATTCCTTTGTTGTTGCCTGATGTGATGAAAACCTTGATTTTGTTTTCCTCGAGTTTTCTTTGATTTTGGTTTGAGTGTTTGTGTGTTTTCCATCAGCTTGCTGATATGTTATTAGTGGAATACTTATTTGTGCTATTGTTTGACTCGATAGAATTTCCGGAGTGCGAAGCTTGCTATCTCGAGTCACTAGCGTTTGAAGACCGTCAGCCAGGCAAGTCATTTGATCATGTTTTACAATACCTATGATTTTGTTGCATTAGAATTGTTCCTCCCCACCATGCATGAAGTAGGAGAATTTGAAGTTATGTCTTGAGTAGTATCATGAGGTAGGATGAACCCAACTCCCCTTGCTACTATTGCCCGGGACGATGTAGTTTACCTTGCTATGCTCGTAGACGGGGTTGGTTGAGAGATTCATAAGGGAGATGTGAGAGTCAAGATGATGACAACTCCATGACTTCAAGATCGAGATGGACTTCTAATTCACTACTGGGTGGAGGATGGTTGACGGGCACCCTGGAGAAACCAGCGGATGGCCGGGATGCATGGAGAAGCGCCATGACATCTTGCGGAAAGCTTCACCCAGCCACGAAGAGACGGATGGATACCCCTTGACCAAAAGCTTACCTGTGTAGCCGCAAGCCATTATGGGCTCTGGCTGGGTTGACCTTAGGCGTGACTCTAGACGGACGGTGCCAGCAGATGTAGAAGAACGGTAGGACATGGATGGGTACCGGCAGTGCTCAGAGAAACTCTACAGAAGACCCTGTTTCGTTCATCCCGTCTTCAAACACCAGGCAGTGCAAGGACATAAAGGAGGGAATGATTCTTGCGGGTAAAGTGCACAAGGCTCTGCAGAGTAACAACCTAATCGATTAGCCGTGTCCCCGGTTACGGACAAATGAGCCTCTGGAAACTGGAGTATTTCAGAAATCTCAACACCGAACAAATAAATTTATTAAGGGGTTAAATTAATAATTGGGAATGAGACATTGGTTGGCGGAACCATCTCAATAACTACCAACATTTTGTAGTAATTGTAAGCAAGTCCTTTGCTGTAGGGAAAAACTGGCTTTTTCGCAAAAACATAAAACTTAGAGCCCAGAGCCAAATTGCATATAGTGTTAGCTTTATTATTGTTGTTTTCTCTATGACTTGCCGGCATATTCTAAATGCTGACCTACACGGCTGCAATGTCTCATGTTGCAGAGGAGTTTTCTGACCAGGAGTGAGGCTATGATCTACGCTTGGCGATTGCCCTATGGAGTCAGACGGACTCGCTATTCGTCTATGCTTTCGCAGCTTATTTAGTTTATTTCTCATGAGTTGGCCTTCGGCCGAATTTATTATGATGTAATAAAGACTCGATATGAGAATCGTGTAATAAATTCAGGTGTGATTGAAGTTTGAATCTTTTCATCAATGTACTTTGTGTGCCAGCATGATCTTGGGATGGTACAACTACACAGAGACTTGACCGATTTTGGGTCGGGTCATTACACTAGTTCACATCGCTATGTGATTAACACCCAAAGAGTGATCATGTTTTTCTTGTGAGAGAAATTTAGTCAACGGGTCTACCACATTCAGAGTCGTATGTATTTTGCAAATTTTCTATGTCTACAATGCTTTGCACGGAGCTACTCTAGCTAATTGCTCCCACTTTCAATATGTATCTAGATCGAGACTTAGAGTCATCCAGATCGGTGTCAAAGCTTGCATCGACGTAACTCTTTATGATGAACTCTTTGTCACATCCATAACCGAGAAACATTTCCTTATTCCACTAAGGATATTTTTGACCATTGTCCAGTGATCCACTCCTGGATCACTATTGTACCCTCTTGCCAAACTTATGGTGAGGTACACAATAGGTCTGGTACACAGCATAGCATACTTTGTAGAACCTATGACTGAGGCATAGGGAATGACTTTTCATTCTCTTTCTATTTTTTGTCGTGGTCGAGTTTTGAGTCTTTACTCAACTTCACACCTTGCAACACAGGCAAGAACTCCTTCTTTGACTGTTCCATTTTGAACTACTTCAAAATCTTGTCAAGGTATGTACTCGTTGAAAAAACTTTTCAAGCGTCTTGATCTATCTCTATAGATCTTGATGCTCAATGTGTAAGCAGCTTCATCGAGGTCTTTCTTTGAAAAACTCTTTTCAAACACTCCTTTATGCTTTTCAGAAAAATCTACTTTATTTCAGATCAACGATATGTCATTCACATATACTTATCAGAAATGCTGTAGTGCTCCCACTCACTTTCTTGTAAATACAGGCTTCACCGCAAGTTTGTATAAAACCATATGCTTTGATCACTTTATCAAAGCATATATTCCCACTTCGAGATGCTTGCACCAGTCCATAGATGGATCGCTGGAGCTTGCTCACTTTGTTAGCACCTTTAGGATCGACAAAACCTTCTGGTTGCATCATATACAACTCTTCTTTAAGAAATCCATTAAGGAATGCAGTTTTGACATCCATTTGCTAGATTTCATAAAATGCGGCAACTGCTAACATGATTCGGACAGACTTTTAAGAATCGATATGAGTGATTAAATCTCATCGTAATCAACACCTTGAACTTGTCGAAAACCTTTTGCGACAATTCGAGCTTTGTAGATAGTAACACTACTATCAGCGTCCATCTTCCTCTTGAAGATCAATTTATTCTCAATGACTCACCGATCATCGGGCAAGTCAACCAAATCCATAATTTGTTCTCATACATGGATTCCATCTCAGATTTCATGGCCTCAACACATTTCGTGGAATCTGGGCTCATCATCGCTTCCTCATAGTTCATAGGTTCGTCATGGTCTAGTAACATGACTTCCAGAAAGGATTACCGTACCACTCTAGTGCGGACCATAATCTGATTGACCTACGAGGTTCGGTAGTAACTTGATCTGAAGTTTGATGATCATCATCATTAGCTTCCTCACTAATTGGTGTAGAGATCACTAGCACTGATTTCTGTGATGAACTACTTTCCAATTCGGGAGAAGGTACAATTACCTCATCAAGTTCTACATTCCTCCCACTCACTTCTTTCGAGAGAAACTTCTTCTCTAGAAAGGATCTACTCTTTAGCAACAAAGATATTGCCTTTTGGATCTATGATAGAAGGTGTACCCAACAGTTTCTTTTGGGTATCCTATGAAGACGCACTTTTTCGATTTAGGTTTGTGCTTATCAGGCTGAAACTTTTTCACATAAGCATCACAATCCCAAACTTTAAGAAACAACAACTTAGGTTTCTTGCTAAATCACAGTTCATATGGTGTTGTCTCAACGGATTTAGATGGTGCCCTATTTAACGTGAATGCAGGTGTCTCTAATGCATAACCCCAAAACGATAGTGGTAAATCGGTAAGAGACATCATAGATTGCACCATATCTAATAAAGTACAGTTACGATGTTTGGACACACCATTACACTGTGGTGTTCCAGGTGGCGTGAGTTGCGAAACTATTTTGCATTGTTTCAAATGAAGACCAAACTCGTAACTCAAATATTCTCCTCTACGATCAGATCGTAGAAACTTTATTTTCTTGTTACGATGATTTTCCACTTCACTCCAAAATTATTTGAACTTTTCAAATGTTTCAGATTTATGATTCATCAAGAAGATATACCCATATCTTACTCAAATCATATGTGAAGGTCAGAAAATAACGATACCTGCCTCGAGCCTCAACACTCATCGGATTGCATACATCAGTATGTATTATTTCCAATAAGTGGGTCACTTGCTCCATTGTTCCAGAGAACGGAGTTTTAGTCATCCTGCCCATGAGGCATGGTTCGCAAGCATCAAATGATTCATAATCAAGTGATTCCAAAAGCCCATCAGCATGGAGTTTCTTCATGCGCTGTACACCAATATGACCTAGACGGCAGTGCCACAAATAAGTTGCACTATCATTATTAACTTTGCATCTTTTGGCTTCAATATTATGAATATATGTATCACTACGATCGACAATAAACCATTCACCTTGGGTGTATGACCATTGAAGGTTTTATTCATTTAAACAGAACAACAATTGTTCTCTGACTTTAAATGAATAATCGTGTTGTAATAAACATGATCAAATCATATTCATGCTTAACGCAAACACCAAATAACATTTATTTAGGTTCAACACTAATCCCGAAAGTATAGGGAGTGTGTGATGATGCTCATATCAATCTTGGAACCACTTCCAACACACATCGTCACTTCACCCTTAACTAGTCTCTGTTCATTCTACAACTCATGTTTCGAGTTACTAATCTTTAGCAACTGAACTAGTATCAAATACGGAGGGGTTGCTATAAACACTAGTAAAGTACACATCAATAACATGTATATCAAATATACCTTTGTTCACTTTGCCATCCTTCTTATCCGCCAAATATTTGGGGCAGTTCTGCTTCCAGTGACCGGTCCCTTTGCAGTAGAAGCACTTAGTCTCAGGTTTAGGTCTAGACTTGGGCTTCTTCACTTGAGCAACAACTTTCTTGCCGTTATTCTTGAAGTTCCCCTTCTTCCCTTTGCCCTTTTCTTGAAACTAGTGGTCTTGTCAACCATCAACACTTGATGCTTTTCTTGATTTCTGCCCTTGTCGATTTCAGCATCATGAAGAGCTTGGGAATCGTTTCTGTTATCCCTTGCATATTATAATTCATCACGAAGTTCTAGTAACTTGGTGATAGTGACTAGAGAACTCTATCAATCACTATCTTATCTGGAAGATTAACTCCCACTTTGATTCAAGTGATTGTAGTACTCAGACATTCTGAGCACGTGCTCACTAGTTGAGCTATTCTCCTCCATCTTGTACGCAAAACACTTTGTCAGAGGTCTCATACCTCTCGACTCGGGCATGAGTCTGAAATACAAATTTCAGCTCTTGGAACATCTTATATGCTCCGTGGCGTTCAAAACGTTTTTGAAGTCCTGGTTCCAAGCCGTAAAGCATGGTGCACTAAACTATCAAGTAATCATCAACTGAGCTTTGCCAAATGTTCATAATGTCTGTATCTGCTCCTGCAATAGGCCCGTCACCTAGCAATGCATCAAGGACATAATTCTTCTTTGCAGCATTAAGGATAATCCTCAGATCACGGAACTAGTCCGCATCATTGCTACTAACATCTTTCAACTTATTTTTCTCTAGGAACATATCAAAAAATAAATGGGGAGCTACATCGCAAGCTATTGATCTACAACATAGATATGCAAATACTATCAGGACTAAGTTCATGATAAATTAAAGTTCAGTTAATCATATTACTTAAGAACTCCCACTTAGATAGACATCCCTCTAGTCATCTAAATGATCACGTGATCCAAATAAACTAAACCATGTCCGATCATCACGTGAGATGGAGTAGTTTTTAATGGTGAATATCACTATGTTGATCATATCTACTATATGATTCACACTCGACCTTTTGTTCTCCAGTGTTCCAAGACCATATATGCATATGCTAGGCTCATCAAGTTTAACCTGAGTATTCCGCGTGTGCAAAACTGGCTTGCACCCGTTGTATGTGGACGTAGAGCTTATCACACCCGATCACCACGTGGTGTCTCGGCACGACGAACTGTTGGAACGGTGCATACTCAGGAAGAACACTTATAGCTTGAATTTTAGTGAGAGATCATCTTATAATGCTACCGCCGAACTAAGCAAAATAAGATGCATAAAGGATAAACATCACATGCAATCAAAATATGTGACATGATATGGCCATGATCATCTTGCGCCTTTGATCTCCATCTCCAAAGTACCGTCATGATCTCTATCGTCACCGGAATGACACCATGATCTCCATCATCTTGATCTCTATCAATGTGTCTTCACATGGTCGTCTCACCAACTATTGCTCTTGCAACTATTGCTATCGCATAGAGATAAAGTAAAGCAATTATTTGGCACTTGCATCTTATGCAATAAATAGACAACCATAAGGCTTCTGCCAGTTGCCGATAACTTCAACAAAACATGATAATCTCATACAACAACTTATATCTCATCACGTCTTGACCATATCACATCACAACAAGCCTTGCAATAACAAGTTAGACATCCTCTACTTTGTTCTTGCAAGTTTTACGTGGCTGCTACGGGCTGAGCAAGAACCGTTCTTACCTAGCATCAAAAACCACAATGCGGTATAGTGATTGCTTTTTGATCTTCAGAAAGAACCGTGTTCGTTGAATCCGATTCAACTAAATCTGGAGAAATAGACACCCACTAGCCACCTATGTGCGAAGCACGTCAATGGAACCAGTCTTGCGTAAGCGTACACGTAATGTCGGTCTGGGCCGCTTCATCCAACAATGCCGCTGAATCAAGAATCAACTAGTGACGACAAGCAATATGTATATACCCACGCCCACAACTCCTTTGTGTTCTACTCGTGCATATGACATCTACGCATAAACCTGGCTCGGATGCCAGTATTGGGGAATGCAATAATTTCAAAAAAATTCCTATGCACACGCAAGATCATGGTGATGCATAACAACGAGAGGGGAGAGTGTTGTCCATGTACCCTCGTAGACCGTAAGCGGAAGCGTTATGAGAACGTGGTTGATGTAGTCATATGTCTTCATGATCTGACCGATCCAAGTACCGAAAGTACGGCACCTCCGAGTTCAGCACACGTTCAACTAGGTGACGTCCCACGAACTCCGATCCAGCAGAGCTTCGAGGGAGAGTTCCTTCACCACGACGACGTGATGACGGTGATGATGATGCTACTGACGCAGGGCTTCGCCTAAGCACCGCTACTATATAAGCACCGTAACTAACTCATTAGCTACATTGCTTGCAAGGCTTATAGTGATGTACATTACCGAGAGGGCCCAGAGATACCTCTCCAACAATCGGAGTGACAAATCCTAATATTGATCCATGCCAACTCAACAAATACCATCGGAGACGCCTGTAGAGCACCTTTATAATCACCAAGTTACATTGTGACGTTTGGTAGCACACAAAGTGTTCCTCCAGTATTCGGGAGTTGCATGATCTCATAGTCATAGGAACATGTATAGTTATGGAGAAAGCTATAGCAACAAACTAATCGATCATCGTGCTAAGCTAACAGATGGGTCAAGTCAATCACATCATTTTCTAATGATGTGATCCCGTTGATCAAATGACAACTCATGTCTATGGTTAGGAAACATAACCATCATTGCTTCAACGAGCTAGTCAAGTAGAGGCAAACTAGTGACACTCTGTTTGTCTATGTATTCACACATGTACTAAGTTTCCGGTTAATACAATTCTAGCATGAATAATAAACATTTATCATGATATAAGGAAATACAAATAACAACTTTATTATTGCCTCTAGGGCATATTTCCTTCACTTATTACACGTGATGAACACGGTGGAGATCATTCTGAACATGAGACGCACTACACGGCTCCTGAAGATGCTGACAGGTATGAATGTTTAGTTGCTCAATGTGTTTTGAGTGTGCAGGTCATACAAGCTGAGCAAAATCAGAGGCATAATTTGTTCCATACAAAGGGAGTTGTGAAGGAACGTTCTGTTCGCGTCATCACAGATGGAGGGAGCTGCAACAACTTGTCTAGGATGGAGATGGTGGAGAAGCTATGTCTCACCATAAGAGCACATCCGCATCGTTACTACATCCAATGGTTCAACAACAACGACAAGGTTAAGGTAACACGTACTATTCATGTGCATTTTAGTATCTCTACATATGCCGATTATGTTGATTGTGATGTGGTACCCATGCAAGCATGTTTGTTATTACATGGTAGACCATGGCAATTTGATAAAAAATTCTATACACCATGGTAGAAACAATCAGTATACTCTTGTTCATAAGGATAAACATATTACTTTGCTTCCTATGTCTCCTGATTCCATTTTGAAAGATGATATTAATAGAGCTAATAAAGCAAAACAGGAGAAAAATAAGAGTGAAAATCAGATTGTGGCAAAAGAATTTGAGCAACAAATGAAGCCTAATAATAAACCATATAGTGTTGCTTCTGAAATTAAATTGAAAAGTGCATGTTTACTTGCCACCAAATCTGATATTGATGATCTAGAATTCAGCAAATCTATTTGCTATGCTTTTGTGTGGAAAGAGGCATTATTTTCATTCGAGGACGTGCCTTCCTCTTTGCCTCCTGCTGTTACTAACATTTTGTAGGAGTTCCCTGACGTGTTTCCACAAGACGTGCCACCGGGATTACCACATATTCGAGGGATTGAGCATCAGATTGACGTAATTCCCCGTGCTTCGCTACCCAATAGTGCACCATACCGTATCAATCCATAGGAGACGAAGGAGATTATGCGTCACGTCTAGGAGCTGCTCGACAAAGGTTATATATGCGAATCCCTTAGTCCTTGTGTTGTTCCTATTTTGCTAGTGCCGAAAAAGGATGGTACATCGCGTATGTGTGTTGATTATAGAGGCATTAATAATATTACTATTCGTTATCGTCGATCCTATTCCTAGGCTAGATGATATGCTTGATGAATTGAGTGGTTGTACAATATTCTCCAAAGTTGATTTGCGTAGTGGATACCATCAAATTCATATGAAATTAGGAGATGAATGGAAACCGACTTTTAAAACTAAGTTTGGTTTATATGAGTGGTTAGTCATGCCTTTTGGGTTAATTAATGCACCTAGTACTTTCATGGGATTAATGAACGAAGTTTTACGTGCTTTCATTGGACAATTTTTGGTAGTCTATTTTGATGATATATTGATTTATAGCAAATCTTTGGAGGAACATTTGGAACATTTACATGTTGTTTTTATTGCTTTACGTGATGCATGTTTGTTTGGTAACCTTGTGATGTAGGGTGGAACCCTAGATGACCGATCTTTCACGAAAGGAGCGGATCCCGCGAAGAATCACGAGGAACACGAGGGGAAAACACAAAGGGGAACACAAGAGAAACACTCAAACCAAGAAGAACGATCACACATATGCTAGATCCGACTAGACATAGAGATCACACGATCCAAAGTCAACACGGGACAATACAAAGGGCAACCGGTTCTTCTCCGTGAGGAGGTCTTGAATCCAACATGTATCTTCTCCGAAGCGGGGCCACAGTCTCTCTCAAGGAGTAGATCCATATGGATGAGTGAGGCTCTATCTCATAAATGAACTATCACAACGCTAACCCTAGAAAGAGGGAGGAGGAGGAGTATATATAGTCTGGGTGGGCGAAGATGTACACGGGCCTCGGCCCTTACACTGTGCGCAGACAGGGGAGGCCGGATGTCCGGGCATCGGGTCGGATGTCCGGGCTTTCGCGAGGGGCCGGATGTCCAAGCTAGGGTGGCCGGATGTCCGGGCTGTCGGGGATGACCTTGACGCTCTGTGGATGGAGGGTGCCGCATTTCTGGGCTTCGGGCTGAATGTCTGGGCTGGGGCCGGATGTCCGGGGCTTGTAGCTGCCTGGTGGCTGGGCGGCTGCTGCTCTAGGGGCCCGATGTCCGGGGTCATGGCTGAATGTCCGGGGCCTAGAAGCTGTTCTTGACTCCTTCCGTTGGTTCTCTTTGTCCATGAACTTGGGGACTTTTCTGTCTTCACGCCCATCTTCGGGCGGTTCCTCTTGGTACTTGATCATGCACAACATTCCGGACTTAGGTAGTAGCCATGTCTCGAGAGGATCATATGGATATCACTAAGGAAGTCACTTCGGTCTCGAGAGTCTAGCTCTAGCTCGTGTCATAGGTTCTCTTGGCACTTCGTGAGACGATGGTAGGTCCATGGGGATGACCGTAGGATGCTTCGCATCATTTTACCTCCCTTGGGAAACATCCGACCTCGGATCGAAATCTTCATCACCATGGTAGGGTGAGAGATCTTTGGCGTTGAAGATGTCGCTCACGGAGTACTTGTCTCGTGGAATATCGATCTTGTAGGCTTTATTGTTCTAACGTTCAAGCACCTTGAAGGGTCCATCCGCTCGTGGTAGAAGTTTGGACTTGCGTTCATGGGGGAAGTGGTCCTTGCGAAGGTGTAGCCACACAAGATGTCCAATGTTGAACACCATGGGGTGCTTGTTGAGGTTGAGCTTGGTCACGAGTCGTTGTACTTGGCGTTTAATGGTGTGCCTTGTATCTTCATGCATCTTCTTGAGATAGTTGACTCGGGCACTTGCGTCCATGTTTGTGTGCTCTTGTAGTGGTATAGGAAGAATGTCCAATGGGGACAGCGGGTTGAAACTGTAGATGAACTTGAAGGGGGACTTGCGAGTAGTCGAATGTCTTGCTCAGTTGTAGGCATACTCGGTGATAGGTAGACACTCCTCCCAGTCCTTGATGATCTTCTTGATTAGCACGTGTCGGATGTGGGGTTCCGACATTTCCTTGAGGTTCGAACACTGGGGTGCGCGCAAAGTCTTTTCCTCCCACCGATCTACGCCCTAGCTCGCTAAGATCTCGCGGACGAACTCGACGAACTTGCAACACAGAAAGACACCAGATTTAAACTGGTTCGGGCCACCATTGTGGTGTAATACCCTACTCCAGTGTGGTGGTAGTGGATTGCCTCTTGGGCTAATGATGAACAATACAAGGGGAAGAACAGCCTCCTCGCGTTGAGGTGTTCTTGTGTTTGGCTAACTTGTGTGGGTGAGTGCTGGATGAACTGCTCGATCCCCCTACTGTGGTGGCTAGCTCTACTTATATAGGCCCTGGTCCTCTGCCCAAATATTGAGCGGGAAGGGGGCCAACAATGGCGGGCAAATTCGAAGGGGGACAGCTAGTACAAGCCATCCCGACAAAGGTGGTCTCCGCCTGCGAAAGGCTCTGGTGGTGACCCCGTCTTGGGCTCCATGATGACCTCCGTCTTGCTGTCCTTCTGGTCTTGGTCTTGTTGGACCGATATGGCAACCTTTGCCTAATGCCTTGGTAGTCCTCACCTATGCTGGCCTCCTTAGTACCAAAGAGGAAACAAGGATGCTGCGCGCGCTAGCGCCCGCCTGGTGTCGATCGTCATGGCTCACGTCACGAGAGCCTCGTGAGGTTCGCCTCGCCTTGATATCTCCGCTCCTCGTGAGCCTGCCCGACCAGGCCACTCCAGAGGGGGTCTCGTGTCATCTGCCTCGCGAGGCTTGGCCCCTCGCGAGGGTCTTGGATGCCTTGTTGATGAAGATGGGTCGTGCAACCTACTGGCATAGCCGTGCCATGGGCCGCAGGCAGGCAGATCTGGGGACACCAATTCCCAGGACGCCGACAGTAGCCCCCGGGCCCAAGGTGCACTCGGGCCTTGCTTTGTGGCGAAGCCAAGCGCCAAGTATGGAGCACCACGGGCCCCAAAAGCCTGCGGCCTTGGTTGACGCGTGGCGGTTGATTGGACGTGGGCGTCTCCGCTTCCCCATGCTGCCCTTGAATCCGCCTGGCTATGCGGCCCCCGCCTCTTGCGCAGTTATTATTCCTTTGCCACGCCTAGCTCTTCCAATCTCCCTGCTTCCTCGAGGCCCTGCTCTGCCCTCCCAATTTGACTTGCGCTTTGCCTGCTTCACCGCCATGGCGCCGAAACAAGCCGAAAAGGGGAACAAACCTCTGTCTTTGCCAACTGCACCTCCATCCTTCGAGCCGGTGCTCGGTCGGCCTCGGGTGCTCAACGACGAGGCCATGGACAAGGTGCGCCCCATGCTTGCTTCCAATTTCAACGAGTGGGGAGAGATGGTGGCTTGGCCCGCGTCTCGCGCTCGCACGGCTCGGGCAGTCACCGAGGTTCCGATCTTCATAGAGGCCCTCTTCAATGCCTTCTCCGCCTTCTTCAACGCGGTGCTCGAGCACTATCAGATCCACATGCTCCACCTCGACCCTCAGTCTGTGACCCTTCTCGCCGTCTTCGCCTTCTTGTGCGAGGCCATGGTGGGCATCGATCCTTCCGTGGCACTCCTCCGCCACTTCTTCTCGTTGCATCTCATCGGTCCCCGGCAGAGCTCGGGGTGCGTGGGCTTCCAGGCCGTGGCCGCGACGGCGGGCGCGGGGATCGACTTCGAGCTTCCTTCATCCACGAGCGAGTTCCGTATACGATGGGTGTTTGTTGACGCCGGCGTGCTCAACCCTCTGCTCCAAGTTTTGGTGGGGCCCGTTGTTCCAAACTCCGGCTGGGGCCATCAGAAGCTCACGAGCCCCCGCCTTGCCCCCATCTGGGCCAGGCTGAGGTGGTTGAAGGACCTCGGCGTGACTGCGCCCATGGTGGTGAAGGAGTTTGTCAGGCGTCGAGTCGCTCCACTTCAGCGCCAGTCCCGCCCAATGTGGGACTTGCTCCGCAGCCAGGACAACATGAGGTTTCAGGAGAAGGGGCTTCCTCTTGCGGCGTGGCAACCAGTGCTCATGGTCCTATCAGGTGTCCCTTTGCCGGGCGAGATGCCCAAGAACAGCTGCCTGTTATACCGCTGCGAGAACAAAGCCATATTTGCCGCGAGCATGACTTCCTTTGATGAGTGGGGGTTGCGCCCAATCGGCTTGGTGGGGCCCCGCGAGAACCCTGTCGTTGTGGTTCCCTTCCTCGCCGTCGGTGCCGAGCTCACCCCAGGTGACGGTGCGGGAGAGCGAGCTCCGACGGGGGCCGGCGGCTCGAGTGCTAAGGAGCACATACCGAGTGGTGATCCGGGGGCGTCGTCCTCGGGGGCCTGCGACCCCCCTCCTGAGCCGTCGGTTGCTGAGGAGCCGCGGCATGCGGTTCCCGAGGCTGAGGCTCTAGGAGCCTCGGGAGGTTGCAGCGAGAGGGCGCTAGGATGTTCGCCACAACCGGGCTCCCCTGAAGCCATCCCTCTCAGTTCTTCTTCGGCTCCACCGCGCACCGGCCGTCATGTCCAGCGCTTCGGTCGTCTGTGTGTGGACTTCGAGGAGCTTCGCAAGAGGAAGGGATCCCCCAGCGGCAGCAATATCTTTGGGCCGTTGAAGCGGCGAAAGTACATCACCATTGACGCGTAAGCATCTTATTGCCATGGCTTATTGCGTGTGGTCTTCTTATCCTGATGTGTGTCCTTCAGGGCTCCCTCCGTTAAGGCTGTTGCGTCTTCCGAGAGGTGGCCTCCTCCTTCATCAACTCCCCCATCGGCCTTGAGCATTCCTGGCCTGCCTGCCGCCTTTGGAGCGGGGTCGGTCGGGGGAGCGTCCCCGCCTTCATGGCGTGCTGAGTCCATGGTTTGGCCGCCCCTCCCCCACAGTCTGGCGTGGAGCTGGGCGAGCGTGCCTAAGACTCCTCCTTTGCTCATGAACAACCGCTGGTTGACTTCGATCTTCGGTTCCTCTTCAAGCGGCGAGCCCCGATCAGCTTGGGATCCTCGCGAGGATGGGCTGGCGCCGGGCGCGGGGTCAGCCCCCAGCCCCCTACCGGGAGGTAGCGCACCACTTGGCGCTCCGCCCGTAGCCCCCGAGGTGGAGGACGAGGCAGGTCGAGCGTTCGAGCTCGAGCGTGGGCGGAGCGTAGTTCTCCATGAACTCTTCTAGGAGGCGATGGACGCGATGAGCCACCTCGGTGAAGAGCTCGCTGGTGTCGACTCGCGTCTTGAGGCTGAAGGTCTCCGGCTGGTGGAGGAGCGGCGCAAGCTAAGGGTGGCCATCAACCTCGGTCGCTATCAGCGCGACCTCGAGAATGCGAAGGCCGTGGCGTCCCTCAAGATCACCCATGAAGCCCGCTCGCGAGCCTTGGAAGAGACTCGCAAGGCTGACCGCCGTCACGAGGCCGCGGAGGAGCGCGCGCGGGGGCTCCAGACCTGGAGCACGTCCCTTGAGCAGCAGGTGGAGGCACATGGGGCCGCTCTTGCATTGCTGAGGGGGGCACCCGCGGAGAAAGAGGAGGTCCGAAAGCGTGAGGAGGTGCTGGCCCTGGAAGCCATGGAGCGCAGCCTCGAGCTCAAGAAACTGGAGACGAGGGACCGTCAAGTTGCTCAAGCAGAAGATGCCATCGGGGCCCGCGAGGCCGGAGTTGAGGAGGAGATCAATCGCCGGGTGGCCGAGGTTCGTGCAGATCTGGAGGGTAGGTACGACTTGAAGCTGAAGCTTGCGGGTGTGGAGGATGATGACAGGGCCGCCGCCCTCAGGCCCAGGTTGGATGAGGCCGAGAGGCGCGCGGAGGCCACGGCCGCCGCCCTGGTTATGGTGCAGGCGGACTTGGCCTCCGCCCGTGCCGAGCTGCTTTCTCTCCGGAACCGAGTTGTTGATGTCGAGGCCGTCGCACGGAGAAATAGGGAGGAAGTGCTCCAGCGCCGGACGCTGGAGCGCGAGCATGCTCCTATGCTTCAAGACCTCCGGAACAGGGCCAACACCACTCTGGGTTACATTTGCGACGAGAATGCTCCGGCCCCTCACTCAAATGACTATGCCAGCCACCTGACCTTATTTACCAAGGTGGTGACGTGCTTGGAGGCTCGATCTGCCAGAGCTCGCCAGCTTGTGGAGGAAAGGGGTCGTGGCCTGCTTGAGCGCGCTTTCTCCCATCTCTGCAACCACCTTCTGAATGTCGACCCCAACTTTGATTTCGACGCCACAATTGCCCCCGTACCCACGACCGTCCGGGGCGACCTGGCGCATTGGGTAGAGGACAATGTGGACGCGTTGGTCAGGGCCTTCACCTCGGAGGATGATGTGGTGGTGGTCGTCGCAGACGAAGGTGACATGGTCGACGACGGTGAAGGGGGCGCCGCCGACGGCGGCGACGATACCGACGAAGACGATGACGACGCGAGTGACGTGTCCGCGGGTGATGTAGCGAGTGATATTTCTGGCTGATCCCATGTTCTCCTGTCGTTTCACCCTTCACGCAAAACTCGGGCGTGGCCCTTGGAAGAGTTGTAAGAGCATTTTGAGAGGGGGACCCCTCATGTAAGCAAATTGTAGTTTTTACTTTCCTATGCGATGTGGGTATGTGTCCTCGTGAACTCGTGGAGCCAGGGGCGAGTTTTCCATCGTGGTTTACCTTAGTCAGCGCCAGCTTTGGGCTGGGTCATGAAGCGACGAGTTTCTGAGAATCCTGCGGATCTTATCGCCCCGTCTGAGTGGGCCCCACAAGAGGCGAGCACCAGCCGCAGTGCTGGCGCATGCTTGACGAGCATGCGCTTCGCGCGATCCAGCTCGCGAGGAGCTTGCGAGGGAAAGGCGATGGACATGAGTCCCAAACCAAACGAGATCCAGAAGGCAAGAAATGGCTCGAACGATAAAAGGCACCCCCGCGCGCGTCAATAAAAATTCGGCTTGAACTTAAATCCAGATCCAGAAAGCAAAGCCACGGAAAGGGAGATCCAAAGCAAAAGGCCGCGTCCGGCACCTAGTCTAGTCTTCCGGTCCTAAAGTCTTCTCACCAGCATGGAGCTAAGTGCTGCCACTAGGCGTGGGAGGGAGCCCCAGGGCCTGAGGCAGGCGCTCTTGAGACTCCGGGGTGTGTACAACCCCAACTCATTATTACGTGAGAGTGTCACGGGCGGCGAGCTTCACAAGCACTGGGCCTTCTTCACAGGTACCGGCCTTGCTTCATATCGCCAGACGAGGGCCCCGCCTTCCGCCACCCTTGACCTCCTTTGAGCCGACCGGTCACCAGGATGACACAAAAGAGGGAAAGGGGACGCCAGTGGTTCCCTCGGCGACCACAGGTCCTCTGCCGGGGGAAGGGTCGTCGAACCCTCCCCGGCAGAGGGCCTACCTCCGGGTGTCCCCTGGCTTCGCGTGCCTTGGGGAGGGGCCTGGCTCCCGACCCCTCTCCTACTGCCCCCAGCGCGATCCTCCCACCGTCAGGGAGGCCGTCGAGCTGGGGCCGCCAGCCGTTGCGGTGATCTGTTCCTCCTGCGACTCATGGTTAGCGTAAGCATGCTCCTGAGGGATTAGGGGTACCCTGTAGTGGTCGTCGCACACGTGGCGAAGGTGGTTCCCGGGCAACTCCTGGAAGGCTTCGACTCCTAACGTCCCTTCTTCCCAATCTTCTCCAACGAACGAGCCGGGGTCATCCTCTGGTGTGTACTCCTTATCTGTCATGCGGGGCACGTAGACCTCCGGGGCTGTTACCCCGAACACCTCGCCGTGATGCCCCACACTCCATATCGCCCGGCCCAGCGTGAAGTCCTGGGGGTGATAGCGCAGCGTCCCACTTGGGCCATGGAAGGCGACGCTTGTGCTCATGCTTGTTGCGGGCGGTATGGGGACGGCAGAGCCCCAGGTGCCGCCGGCCATGCTGGTGTTGACGAAGCCCCCTGGCGCACCTGATGGCGAGTGTACGCAGCGTCGTCCGCCATGAATCCCCGCAGCGGCCTGAGGAGGGAGCTGATGGCAGAAGGGTGGGGCTCCCGAGGCCGCCACGTCCAGAAGCTCAGTAACGTGTTCCAGCAGTGCGTCCCGGCCGCTTTCCATCAGCCGGCACCGCAGTAGCTCCCTTGCCACGGTGAGTGTTACCCGCGTGTTTGCCTGTTCCCGCCGTGAGTGCGGCGCCGTCGCTGCGGCGTGGCTTCTGCTCTGGCAGCGGCTCGCATCTGTCGTGGAGTGAGGGTAGACGACGCCTGGCCGCATCGCCCGTGCCCCGCAGGATTGGACGGCGCTCGTGCCGCCTGGAGTGCGGGGTTGAGGTCTTCATAGGCGAGCGGCGCCGACCGGGCTGGCCAGGCTGCCCAGCGGTCAGAGTCAGCTCTTGGGGCGTCGGACATCACGGCCGCGGAGCGTCTGCAAGTCGATTGGCGGAGAAGAAACTCCGGCACCCCATACCTGGCGCGCCAAATGTCGGATGTGAGGTTCCGACATTTCCTTGAGGTTCTAACACTCGGGTGTGCGTGAAGTCTTTTCCTCCCACCGATCTACGCCCTAGCTCGCTAAGATCTCGCGGACGAACTCGAGGAACTCGCAACATAGAAAGACACAAGATTTATACTGGTTCGGGCCACCGTTGTGGTGTAATACCCTACTCCAGTGTGGTGGTAGTGGATTGCCTCTTGGCCTGATGATGAATAATACAAGGGGAAGAACAACCTCCTCGCGTTGAGGTGTTCTTGTGCTTGGCTAACTTGTGTGGGTGAGTGCTGGATGAACTACTTGATCCCCCTACTGTGGTGGCTAGCCCTGGTCCTCCCCCAAATATTGAGCGGGAAGGGAGCCAACAACGGTGGGCAAATTTGAAGGGGGCAGCTAGTACAAGCCATCCTGACAAAGGTGGTCTCCGCCTGCGAAAGGCTCTGGTGGTGACGCCGTCTTGGGCTCCATGATGACATCCGTCTTGCCATCCTTCTTGTCTTGGTCTTGTTGCACCGATATGGCAACCTTTGCCTGATGCCTCGGTACTCCTCACCTGCGCTGGTCTCCTTAGCACCAAAGAGGAAACAAGGACGCTGCGCACGCTGGCGCCCGCCCTACGCCCGCCTGGTGTCGATTGTCATGGCTCACATCACGAGAGCCTCGTGAGGTTCGCCTCTCCTTGATATCTCCGCTCCTCGTGAGCCTTCCCGAGTAGGCCACTCTAGAGGGGGTCTCGAGTCGTCCGCCTCCCGAGGCTTGGCCCCTCGCGAGGTTTTTGGATGCCTTGTTGGTGAATACGGGCCGTGCAGCCTGCTGGCGTAGCCGCACCATGGGCCGCAGGCAGGCAGATCCGGGGACCCTCGTTCCCAGGATGCCGACAACACGCGAAGTAGAGCAGAGAGTGTGCGGTTGGTGACCTCCGTTTGGCCATCGGTTTGTGGATGGTATGCCGTGGAGAACAGTAGTTTGATTCCGATCTTGGCGCATAAGGTTTTCGAAAAGTAGCTTAGGAACTTGACGTCGTGGTCCGAGACTATCGTCTTTGGTACTCCATGGAGGCGCAATATTTCCCTACAAAAGAGATTGGCAACATGTGAAGCATCGTCTATCTTGTTGCAAGGAATGAAATGAGCCATCTTAGAGAATCTGTCCACAACAACAAATACATAATCGTTTCCATTTCTAGTTCTAGGCAAACCAAGCACAAAATCCATGCTAATATATTCCCATGGTTGATATGGAATTGGAAGAGGCATATAGAGACCATGGGATTGAGCTTTAGACTTAGCTTTGCGACATGTAGAGCATCGGTTGGTGAAGCGGTTGACGTCACAGGACATCTTGGGCCAAAAATAGTTCTTGGAGAGCGTAGCAAATGTCTTGTCGTGTCCAAAGTGTCCCATTAGTCCTCCTCCATGAGATTCTTGCAAAAGTAACAAACGAAGAGAAGACTCAGGGATGCAAAGTTTTTTAGCTCTCTTAAGGTAATCATCTTTGATGTAATAGCATTCCCAAGATGTATGTGTCAAACATTTGGCATATGGAATAGAAAAAGTAGGATCATGCGCATACAAGTCTTTTATGTGCTCATAGCCAATGATATCCAATTCAAGTATAGTAACAAGCATGCATATGCGGGAAAGAGCGTCCGCCACAACATTTTCCTTACCTTTAATGTACGTGATGACATAAGGAAAAGACTCAGTGAACTCACTCCATTTAGCATGACGTTTGTTCAACTAAGTTTGACCCTTAAGGTATTTAAGTGTTTCATGGTCGGAATGGATGATAAATTCATGAGGGCGAAGATAATGTTCCCATTCATGCAAAACTCGCACTAAAGCATATAGATCTTTGTCATAGAAAGGGTAATTGAGTTGCACTCCAGAAAGTTTCTCACTAAAGTAAGCCATGGGGCGCTTCTCTTGCATTAACACACCTCCTATGTCATTACCACTAGCATCGCAATGAATCTCAAAGGGTTTGTCAAAGTTGGGTAATGCAAGCATGGGAGCACGAGTAGGAAAATTCTTAAGCTCATTGAATGCGGTATCTTGGGATGGTCCCCAAACAAAGGGTGCATTCTTCTTACTCAAAGCATACAAAGGTGAAGCAATGGTGCTAAAATTCTTCACAAATCTACGGTAGAAACCGGCTAAACCAAGGAAACTACGCACTTGTTGCAAGTTGGTTGGTTGAGGCCAATTCTTAATAGCATTGATCTTAGATTCATCAACATGAACCCCCTTATAATACACAACAAAACCCAAGAAAACAAGCTTATCAACACGAAAAAGGCATTTATCCATATTAGCAAAAAGGTGCTCTTTTCTAAAAGTTTGTCGCATGGTCTTAAGGTGGGTGACATGATCTTTGAGAGATTTGCTAAACACAAGAATATCATCAAAGTAGACCACAACAAATACACCAATATAAGGTGGAAAAACAAAATGCATGATTCGCATGAAAGTATCGGGTGCTTCGGATAAACCCATTAGCATAACAAGCCATTCATATAAGCCAAATTTGGTCTTAAATGCGGTTTTCCATTCATCACCTTCTTGGATGCGTATTTGATAGTAGCCACTTTTAAGATCAATTTTAGAGAAAATCATGGCTCCGCTAAGCTGATCAAGCATATCATCTAGGCGTGGAATGGAGTAACGATAACACACGGTAATAGCATTGATAGGATGACAATCGGAACACATGCGGTATGTACCATATTTCTTGGGAAGAAGGATTACCAGGACGACACAAGGGCTCAAACTTTCTCGTAGATGGCCATTGTTGATGAGTTGTTGTACTTGCCATTGGATCTCCTTAGTTTCATCGGGGTTAACACGGTAGGGAGCCTTGTTAAGAAGGGGTGCTTCGGGGATGAGGTCGATTCGGTGCTCGATGCCTCGTAGTGGAGGTAGACCCGGAGGTAGCTCGTGGGGAAAATGTCTTTGAATTCCTGCAATAGATAGGATAACACTGAAGGAAGATTGTGAGACGTGTTAGCTTTTGGTGCCTCGTCCTTGCACAAAAGGACATAGTGCATGACACTTGATGGGTTTGCACACACGTCTCTCATCTCACGTTTGGTGGTGAATAGAACTAAGTTCTTCTTGTCGCTCATCGTGGAGGCACTCAATTTTGTCTTGTGGCTCTCACTCTCTTTTTGGTGGTTCGCTCTATCGCTATTCTCTCCATGATGGGTGGCTTGCTTGTTGGCGATCACTTGGCTTGGAGACATAGGGCGAAGTACGTACTCCTTTCCTTTCATCTTGAAGATATAGTGATTCGTACGGCCGTTGTGGATGACACCTCGGTCAAATTGCCATGGACGCCCAAGAAGGTGGCAAACGGTCGTTGGAACGACATCACACTCCAAAGTGTCTTTGTATGCTCCGATTTTGAAGGAGACTTGCACTCTATGCTCGACTTGGGTAATGCCGTGATACGTCTCCAATGTATCTGTAATTTTTGATTGTTCAATGCTATTATATTATCTGTTTTGGATGTTTATGGGCTTTATTATGTACTTTTATATTATTTTTGGGACTAACCTATTAATCAAAAGCCCAGTGCAAATTGCTGTTTTTTTTGCCTATTTTAGTGTTTCGCAGAAAAGGAATATCAAATGGACTCCAAACAGAATGAAACCTTTGCGAGGATCTTTTTTGGAACAAACGCAATCCAGGAGACTCTGAGTGGACGTCAAGGAAGCAGTGAGGCAACCACGAGGTAGGGTGGCGCGCCCAAGGGGGCCAGGCGCGCCCCCACCCTCGTGGGGCCCTCGTAGCTCCACCGACCTACTTCTTTCGCCCATATATACTCTTATACCCTGAAAACATCCAGGGGAGCCACGAAACCACTTTTCCACCGCCACAACCTTCTGTACCCGTGAGATCCCATCCGGGTACCTTTTCCGGCGATATGCCGGAGGGGGATTCGATCACGGAGGTCTTCTACATCAACACCATAGCCTCTCCGATGATGTGTGAGTAGTTTACCGCAGACCTTCGGGTCCATAGTTATTAGCAAGATGGCTCCTTCTCTCTCTTTGGATCTCAATACAAAGTTCTCCTCGATGTTCTTGGAGATCTATTCGATGTAATTCTTTTTGCGGTGTGTTTGCCGAGATTCGATGAATTGTGGGTTTATGATTAAGATTATCTATGAACAATATTTGATTCTTCTCTGAGTTCTTATATGCATGATTTGATATCATTGCAAGTCTCTTTGAATTATCAGTTTGGTTTGGCCTACTAGATTGATCTTTCTTGCAACAGGAGAAGTGCTTAGCTTTGGGTTCAATCTTGCGGTGTCCTTTCCCAGTGACAACATGGGCAGCAAGGCACGTATTGTATTGTTGCCACCGAGGATAAAAAGATGGGGTTTATATCATATTGCTTGAGTTTATCCCTCTACATCATGTCATCTTGCCTAATGCGTTACTCTGTTCTTTTGAACTTAATACTCTAGATGCATGCTGGATAGCGGTCGATGTGTGGAGTAATAGTAGTAAATGCGGAATCGTTTCGGTCTACTTGACATAGACGTGATGCCTATGTTCATGATCATGCCTAGATATCATCATAACTATGCACTTTTCTATCAACTGCTCGGCAGTAATTTGTTCACCCACCATAATATTTGCTATCTTGAGAGAAGCCACTAGTGAAACCTATGGCCCCCGTGTCTACTTTACATCATATAAGTTTCCGATCTACAATTTTAGTTTACTATTTATTTTGCAATCTTTACTTTTCAATCTATACAACAAAAATACCAAAAATATTTATCTTATTATCTCTATCAGATCTCACTCTCGTAAGTGACCATGAAGGGACTGACAACCCCTTTATCACGTTCGTTGCGAGGTTCTTGTTTGTTTGTGTAGGTACTAGGTGACTTGCGTGTAGTCTCATACTGGATTGATACCTTGGTTCTCAAAAACTAAGTGAAATACTTACGCTACTTTGCTGCATCACCCTTTCCACTTCAAGGGAAAACCAACACATGCTCAAGAGGTAGCAAGAAGGATTCCTGGTGTTGTTGCCGGGGAGATCGACGCCAAGTCAAGACATACCAAGTACCCATCACAAACTCTTATCCCTCGCATTACATTAGTTGCCATTTGCCTCTCATTTTCCTCTCCCCCACTTCACCCTTGCCGTTTTATCGCCTCTTTTCCATTTGCCCTTTTTCTGTTCGCTTTTTTTCTCGCTTGCCCCTTGTGTGACTGTATGTTGGATTGATTGTTTGTCACGATGGCTCAAGATAATACTAAATTATGTGACTTTTCCAATACCAACTATAATGATTTTTTAGCACTCCGACTGCTCCTCTTACCGATGCTGAATCATGTGAAATTAATACCCTTTGCTGAATCTTGTCATGAAAGATTAATTTGTTGGCTGTCGGATTTCGGGTTCCGGCAGACCCTTGAGGTTCGAACACTGGGGTGCGCATGGAGATTTCGCCTCCTACCTACCTGCACTCCTCCGCCTTGCTAGGACCTAAACTAAGGAGAGAACAGCACAAGAGACGCAAGGTTTATACTGGTTCGGGCCACCGTTGTGGTGTAATACCCTACTCCAGTGTGTGGTGTGGTGGATTGCCTCTTGGGCTGATGATGATGAACAATACAAGGAAGAACAGCCTTGCGAGGGTCTGTTCTTGGCTGGGCGATGAACTGCTGGGAGGAGTTCAGTCACCTTTCTCTCTCTCTCTCTCTTTGTGATCTTCCCTATCCTTCCAACCCCCGGGCCCTCTCTTTTCTTTCAACCTCCCGACCCTCTTTGCTCTGTGGGTGGCTGGTCCTATTTATAGAGGCCCTGGTCCTCTTCCAAAATATTGAGCGGGAAGGGAGCCAACAATGGTGGGCTAATTTGAAGGGGGACAACTAGTATCAACTATCCTGACAAAAGTAGTCTTCACCTGCGCAAAGCTCTGGTGATGACGCCGTCTTGGGCTCCACGGTGACCTCCGTCTCGTAGTCCTCCTGGTCTTGGTCTCGTTGCACCGAAATGGCAACCTTTGCCTGATGCCTCGGTACTCCACGGCTGCGCTTGCCCCCTTTGCACCAAAGAGGAAGGGAGGACACTGCGCGGGCTGGCACCCGCCTGGCGCCCCCGGTCGTCATGGGTTGCATCACGGGCACCTCGTGAGGTACCCCGCCTTGATCTCTCCGCCTCCTCGTGAGCCAGCCTGACGAGGCCGCGCCTGAGGAAGCTCCGCATCGTCTACCCCACGAGGCTTGGCGCCTCGCGAGGGTCTTGGGTTTGTGTTGGTGAAGATGGGCCGCGCTGGGCCCCCCTTTGAGCCACGCCGCAGGCCGCAGGTAGGCAAGTCTGGGGACCCCCGTTCCCAGAACGCCGACAGTAGCCCCCGGGCCCAAGGCGCGCCGTGACTTGGCCATGTAGGGAGGCGGAAGGGCAAGAGCGAAGCGCCGCAGGCCCTAACAGCCTGCGGCCTTGGGCGCCGTGTGGCGGTTGATTGGACGTGGGCGCCTCCACTTCCCCATGGCGCCTCGGCAACTGCACGGATTGGACAAGTCCCTGCATGCAAAGTGGGTCATGATTACCTGCAATCGTGGAGGTAGGCGGTTGGCCTTCGCCGGCCATAAGTACGGAACAGCGCGCGCCCTTCCAGTCCATCCCTCCTTGCTTCTCCTTCTTCCCTATCCTTGCTCCGTCTTGCTGCTATGGCTCCGATCCGCCGGTTCTCGACGGCAGAGAAGGGAAAGGCTCCCTAAGGGGAACCAGACCCACTCCCGCCGAAGAAACGGCTCGCCCCCCGTGGCCCGGACGAGGGGGCCCTTCAGGTGGTGTCGAGGCCTTGGTGCGAGCGGGTGCCGCCGGGGTTCCCACTGCCATTGTACGCTCACGTCGAGGGCCCCGAAGGAGCTGATGCTGACCGCCATGGGCGGCGCCGCCGTCGGCACCGACGGGTCACGAAGGTGTGGGTCGTCCACCCTGGGGTCCACACCGAGGGCTCCTCCCAAGAGTTCGTGCTCCATGTCGCCATTCCTCTTCAGTCTTGGATCCGCCTTCCTCCCTTCTTCGCCTCCATCGTCCCGCAGGGGGAGCCCCTGGAGCTCTGGCTGCAGCATGCCAGCTGCAGCACCCTCGCGACCGAGGCAGAGGTCGCGGTCGTTACCCCAGGCGAGGTCTTCATGACTCGGGGCTGGAGAGAGGTCGCCCGGGTTTGCAGGGTAAGGGGCATCTTCGCGGTCCACTTGGATTACGATGGTGCTTCGGTGATGCTCTTCAAGGTCTTCGATGCGAGCGGGCGCCGGCTGGAGTGCTGCCCCGGGGAAGGTGGCCAGGACCCTGCCGCGACGAGGAATGGGCCCGCCAACCGCTCCCTTGGCGGCTCCTCAGGCGGTGGAGGTGTCGGAGGCTCCAGCGACTCCGGCGAGCTCTTCGCGACTCCGGAGACGAGCGACGACAGCTACGAGCCCTCGAGCCGGCACCGCTCCTGGAGCAGGGCGGCCTCGTCAGGCCACCGCCGACTCTGATTTGGATGGGGTTGGCATCGGTGCTTGACGGCCCACTGCTGATGATGGCGTCTTTTGCAGGGTCGCGTGTAGTTTGTGTCCCTTTAGGATCTGTTCCCTGCGAGAATCAAAAACGCGCCCCGTGGGGGGCTTGTAAGGTGCCTGTGATCCTATTTTCTTAATATAACCCTTGTTGTAGGATTGCGCGAGTTGCTCATTCCGTCTTAGCTCAGTCCTCCCTTTCGAGCCTCACGAGGGCTTGGTGCTCTGCGCCGACACGTCCCAGTCCCAAGGCGGCTTCAGCCGTCGCTGGTATGCCAGGTCGCGATGCCGTGGTCAAGGCCAGGAGGTGAGCGACCCGGAGTCCGATAAGAGCCCCTGAGTCGTGATGCTCAGGAGGTCCCCTTTGGCGCCCAAGCAGCCGTCGTTTGGTGAGAAAGGAGAGCAGCGTCACTAACACGGGATAGCATTAGGTGCGGGGATGGTGCCACGGCAGCTGGCGCTTCCGGGTGATGACTTATCTCGAGGATCAGGGGCCGCTCTCTGGTGTGTCGCCGGGTCCTTGCATCGGCACACGGGAGGTTGCTCGGCGAGGTCCTCGTGTGTCTCTCCCCTCTCGCATTTGCTCCCCTTTCTGGTTCACGCTCTTGAAGATGTCGCCCTTGGCCTTGGCCCCGCGGCCGAGGCCGAGGCGCGTGTCCTGTCTTCTGTAGCAATGACGCGGGTCCTCACCCACATCTACCTTCGCGATCCCGGTGTCGACCTCAACAGCCTGCTGGAGCCAGTGAGCGGCGAGCGTGCCGCTGCCGCTGCCGAGGCCGTGAAGGGTCGCGCAGAGGCCCTGTTGGGGAAGTTCCGGGCCTTCAGCACCAAGCCGAAGCAAGGCGCCGCCAACCCCACCGCTCCGTGAGGCGTACCCAATCCGCGCTGCTCCATCGCCGACAAGTGACTCTGTCGCGGCTCCTGTCCTGCCTTTAATTCCTGCACATGTATCATGCCTCGGGGAGGCATTTAAACTTGCGTTTGGCATTGAGATAACAGTGTGGACTGTAATATTTGCTTTTGAATTCCTTGAAATTTGCACCTTTCCTTCCTACTTGCTTATGTTCTACGACGGCAGAGCCCGGCCCCGTGCATGCCTCACCCAGCGTTGGTCCCGACCGGAAACCAGGACGGGGCCAAGGAGTGAGGGGCCACGTGACAAGTTAGGCTCCTGAGTCGCGATGCTCAGGAGTCCCCCTTGGCGCACGAACATCAAGTAGGGAAGTGTGATGCGGGTGGATCTACCGTTCTACGTCTGCAGAGCCCGGCCCCGCGCGTACCTCACCCAGCGTTGGTCCCGGCTGGAAACCAGGACGGGGCCACGGAGTGAGGGGCTACGTGAACAGTTAGGCTCCTGAGTCGCGATGCTCAGGAGTCCCCCTTGACGCACGAATAGCAAGTAGGGAGGCGTGATGCGGGTGGATCTACTGTTCTACGTCTGTAGAGCCCGGCCGCGCGCGTACCTCACCCAGCGTTGGTCCCGACCGGAAACCAGGACGGGGCCACGGAGTGAGGGGCTACATGACCAGTTAGGCTCCTGAGTCGCGATGCTCAGGAGTCCCCCTTGACGCTCAAACGGCCTTCGTACCTTTGCTCCGCTTGGGGAGAGACGCGTGACGAACCAGGCCTGGGGGGATCTGGCTGGGCGGCGTGCGTCTGGGTGTGACCCAGGTGCAGCCCCCGTGCCCAGCCCCCTCGCGCGGCACTCCCGAGGGGAGGCGTTACGATGAGGCTAGACACTAAGCTCTGGGCTCCCTGAGGTTGGTGCGGCCCGGGGGCCACCCTCAGTTGTTTATCACCAGCGCGGAGCATAGCGCTACCGTATGTGTACGAGCATAGCCGCTCCTCGGCAGTGTCGTCAGCCAGCGCGGAGCATGGTGCTTCCACTAGTACGTGGGAGGGGGGCCCCCTCCGGGAGGAGCTCCTGGGGCGTGTACAGCCCCGCCCTGACACGTGGCTGGCACGGTAGGGCCTGGCGAGGTGTATCTGGGCACCCGTGAGCCAGCACGGGACTCATGGGGCCCTACCTCTTGGTGGGTTGCGCCTGGCACTGGGCCTTATCTTGTGATGTGTCCCTGCAAATTGGTTGGATGTCGGCACTCTACGTCCTCGGGTCCCGGCCCTCGAGCTGGTCTCAGCCGTCGCTGGTATGCCAGGTCGCGATGCCATGGACAAGGCCAGAGGGTGAGGGCTGGAGAGCCAGTAAGAGCCCTGAGTCGCGATGCTCAGGTACCCCCCCCCCTTTAATGTGCAAGTGGTCGGCATGGAGAAGAGGAGATGCCGTGGACTGGCATCAAATAATCAAGCATGGTGGGTCTAACGCATAATCGGAAATAAACGCATATGGGATGCATGCCGCTGGGCCTGGCCCGAGCGGCTTGGGGATCATGAAGCCCGAGGGGCGCCCCCAACAAGGTAAGCTAACAACATGGAATAAAAAAGGGATAAACGCCGCAGGGACGGACCCACGTGGCCTGGGAATAATGCAGCCTTGGGGGGGCGCTCCCAGCTAGAAATAAAACTCAAAAGATGTCACCTGATGATGTTGAGGACGAAGGAGCGTTGATGTAGCAGGCTCGGTGGGCTGCGGGAGCCGATCCTCACGAGCCCCCAGGCCCAGGGGCCTCGGGGGGCTCCGGAGGCGCTGGCGGCTCCTCACGGGCCATCTCCATCCCTGCCAGGGCTGCAGAACGCCTGGCCTCTCGTGCCCCCGTGATGCCCCTCTTGGGGCGCTGGTACATGTCAGCCGCGTTCGGCAAGCCGTAAGGCATGCAAACGTAGCTGTGGGGTGGGCCTCCACAGCACCCCACTCGCGAGGGCCAGAGGCGCTCCAAAGAGGCGACTCGGTTGAGCCCTGGTATGTCGATGCAGACGCGCAGCCCACCATCCTCGCCTGGATGGGGAGCCACTGCTGGTAGGTGGCGGCCACCTTTCATGACTCTTGACTCCTGTAGCTCCTGAATGGCCTTGCTGACGAACTCTTGAGGGTCTGGGTCTCCTTGTCTTGCTCCTTCTTGAGGGAAACGTGCTTCGAAACACGCCTCCATGTGGTGCCCAAGCGCCTCCCTCGTGACCCTAGCTAGGTCGGTGGCCCTCCAGGGGAGAGCCCTCGAGCCCTGCCTGAGGAGGGCGCCGGGCGCGCTTTCCTATGCAATGGAAGGAGGTTCCCCCTGGGCAGGCGCGGGCCCAGAGGGGCCTGCCTCCCGAGTGGTCGGGCCGAACGATGTCTCCTTCTTCTTAGGGGCGGTCTCGGGAGGCCTCCTGCTTCCACGATCCGGGTCTTCCAGTGACGCGGCCTGAAAGGCTCGTTCCAGGGAACACACCGCGTCCTTCTCTTCACATGGCACCGTGATGACTCTGCCGCTTCCTAGCATCTTGAGGACGTTGTAGCCATGGTGAGTTACGGCCATGAACTTGGCCAGTGCTGGGTACCCAAGGATGGCGTTGTACGGCAGGCGAATGTGAGCGACGTCGAAGTCGATGAGCTCGGTGTGGTAGTTGTCGCGTGCCCCGAAGGTGACAGGGAGGCGGACCTGCCCAATCGGGACCGTGGAGCCGTCAGTGACACCGGAGAAAGGCTTGGTTGGCTGAAGCTGGCTGTAGGGCACTTGGAGGTTGTTGAATGTTTCCACAGACAGGACGTTGAGCCCTGCCCCGCCATCGATGAGGGTCTTGGTGACCACCACATTGCTGATGATTGGGGAATAAAGCATCGGGAGGACTCCGGCTATAGCCGCACACTTGAGCTGATCTGCTGAGCTGAACATGATGGCGCACGCCGACCACCTGAGAGGGCGTGTGGCTTCGAGCCTGGGGAGGACTGCGTTCACTTCACGGGCGAACTGCTTGAAGATGCGCTGAGAGGCTGGGGCTTGTGCCCTGCCCAGGATGCAGGCGATCGCGCGCGGCTCCTGGAAGCCCCCAACCCCTTCGTCCTGGTGGCGGTCCTAGTTTCTCCTTGGCTGCGGCGGCAGCGGTGGGAGGCCTGCGTTGCCTTGCGGGCGATCCTCGCGAGGCTGATCCCTCCAGTCTCCCTCGCGAGGCTGATCCCTCCAGCCTCCCTCGCGAGGCGGGTCTTGCCAGCGATCCTCGCGAGGTTGATCGTGCCACCCTTGGTGTGGGCCACGGTCTTCCCAGCGTCCTGCGTTCCTTCCTCCTCCCCGGCCGTATCCCCTGTCACTGCGGTCAGGGCGACGGCCGATCCTTCCTTCTCGCACGGCTCGGAGCTCTTGACATTCGTTGGTGTTGTGGGTGTGGAGGTCGTGGTACACACAGTACCGGCTGCCCTTGGAAGGTTCGGGCTGATCTCTGCCCCGCTTGGTGTCTGGTTTTGCCGCGAGCACGACAGCCCCCTTGCACTTCACATCCTTTGCCTTGGGCTTCTTCTCTTCTGGGTCTGCGGCAGGTAGCTCGAGGAGGGAGAGGCGCCCTTCCTCGGCCCTGGCGCACTTGGTTGCTAGGTTGAACAGTTCCTAGGAAGTGCACAGGTCTTCATGCATCGCCAGCTCCTCCTTCATCTTGACGTCGCGCACGCTGTCGGAGAAGGCCGAGATGATGGCCTCCTCAGTCACCTTGGGAATCTTGAGGCGTGCATTGTTGAAGCGCTGGATGTACTTCTGCAGGGTCTCCCAGGGCTGTTGCTTGATGCGGCGCATGTCGCTCACGGCGGGTGGCCGGTCGTGAGTGCCTTGGAAGTTGGCGATGAAGCGGGTGCGCATCTCGTCCCAGGAGGAGATTGTGCCTGGAGCCAGGTTCAGGAGCCAGGTGCGGGCCCCGTCCTTGAGTGCCATGGGGAACCAGTTCGCCAAAACCCTCTCGTCTCCGTTGGCAGCTTCGATGCCCAGCTCGTAGAGCTGGAGGAACTCCGCAGGGTCAGCCGTGCCGTCGTAGCGAGGAGGCAAGTCTGGCTTGAACTTGCCGGGCCATGCGACGCCGCGTAGCTCGGCGGTGAAGGCGCGGCAGCCTGCTGTGGCCACGGGAGGCCTTGGATGACGGGGAACTTGGTCTTGCATGTCCCCACGCGCTGCAGCTGGGAGCAGCGCGGGGTCTTGATGCGCGGGAGCAGGAGCATGGTCGCGACGTGCTGGAGCAGGGAGCGCCCGGGCAGCTTCCTGCGGGCGAGGGACTTCTTGACAGCTCTGCTCTTGCTGCGCTGGCGCCTGACGGAGCGGGTTCCGCCTAGGGGCCACGCGCCATGGAGCCATGGTGCCTTCCTGAGGAGGAGGCGGCCGGGGCACCGCCGGAGCTTCACTGCCAGCGTGGGGCGGGGTGCGGTGCAGCGGAACGGACCACGCAGGAGAGCCCCATTCGGCGCGGACGAGCTCGGCGACGCGGTCGAGCCATTCTTCGTAGACGTCGTCGATGGGACGGTAGCGCAGGAGCTCGTTCGCCGCGATGAGTGCAGCCCGAGCCTCCATGGGCGCACGGAGTGCGCGGGACGAAGAACCAGCTGGGGTGAGTGAGGGAGTCGCGGTGCGGCCGTCTTGCCGCATGGACGGATGCTTGGACGATGCTTGCTGCTCGTCCCCCGCCGGGCCGGTGGCGGCGTTGATGGCAGGTGACGGGGAACGGCGGGGACGCCCGCCGACAGGGGCCGTCTGGGCGACGCGGGCAGCGAGCGCGGCCCGGCGCTCGGCGCGGGCCCGACGAGCGTCAGACATGGGCGTGATGGTCGGAGGAGAATGAGGTGGTGGAAGACGAATCCCGGCGCACCCCTACCTGGCGCGCCAAATGTGAGATTTTGGGTTCCGGCAGACCCTTGAGGTTCGAACACTGGGGTGCGCGTGGAGATTTCGCCTCCTACCTACCTGCACTCCTCCGCCTTGCTAGGACCTAAACTAAGGAGAGAACATCACAAGAGACGCAAGGTTTATACTGGTTCGGGCCACCGTTGTGGTGTAATACCCTACTCCAGTGTGTGGTGTGGTGGATTGCCTCTTGGGCTGATGATGATGAACAATACAAGGAAGAACAGCCTCGCGAGGGTCTATTCTTGGCTGGGCGATGAACTGCTAGGAGGAGTTCAGTCACCTTTCTCTCTCTCTCTTTCTGATCTTCTCTATCCTTCCAACCCCCGGGCCCTCTCTTTTCTTTCAACCTCCCGGCCCTCTTTGCTCTGTGGGTGGCTGGTCCTATTTATAGAGGCCCTGGTCCTCTTCCCAAATATCGAGCGGGAAGGGAGCCAACAATGGCGGGCTAATTTGAAGGGGGACAGCTAGTATCAACTATCCTGACAAAAGTAGTCTTCGCCTGCGCAAAGCTCTGGTGATGACGCCATCTTGGGCTCCACGGTGACCTCTGTCTCGTAGTCCTCCTGGTCTTGGTCTCGTTGCACCGAAATGGAAACCTTTGCCTGATGCCTCGGTACTCCGCAGCTGCGCTTGCCCCCTTTGCACCAAAGAGGAAGGGAGGACACTGCGCGGGCTGGGACCCGCCTGGCGCCCCCGGTCGTCATGGCTTGCGTCACGGGCACCTCGTGAGGTACCTCGCCTTGATCTCTCCACCTCCTCGTGAGCCAGCCTGATGAGGCCGCGCGTGAGGAAGCTCAGCGTCGTCCGCCCTGCGAGGCTTGGCCCCTCGCGAGGGTCTTGGTTTTGTGTTGGTGAAGATGGGCCGCGCTGGGCCCCCCTTTGAGCCACGCCACAGGCCGCAGGCAGGCAAGTCTGGGGACCCCCATTCCCAGAACGCCGACAGTGGCCTTCCTAGTGAAGATGCCTCTACCCATCTAAACAACTTTGTTGATTTATGTGATATGAAAAAGAAGAAAGATGTGGATAATGATATTGTTAAATTGAAGCTATTTCCGTTTTCGCTTAGAGACCATGCTAAAACTCGGTTCTCTTCTTTGCCTAAAAATAGTATTGATTCATGGAACAAGTACAAAGATGCTTTTATCTCTAAGTATTTTCCTCCCGCTCAGATCATCTCTCTTAGAAACGATATTATGAACTTTAAGTAACTTGATCATGAGCATGTTGCACAAGCTCGCGAGAGGATGAAATTAATGATACATAATTGCCCAACACATGGTTTGAATTTATGAATGATTATACAGAATTTTTATGCTAGATTGAATTTTGCTTCTAGAAATCTTTTAGATTTGGCCGCGGAAGGCACTTTTACGGAAATCACTTTAGGAGAAGCTACTAAACTCCTAGATAATATTATTGTTAATTATTCTCAATGGCATACCGAAAGATCTACTAAAAAAGTTCATGTGATAGAAGAGATTAATGTTTTGAGTGGAAAGATGGATGAACTTATGAAATTGTTTGCTAATAAGAGTGCTTCTTTTGATCCTAATGATATGCCTTTGTCCAGTTTGATTGAGAGTAATAATGAACCTATGGATGTGAATTTTGTTGGTAAGAACAATTTTGGTAACACCGCGTATAGAGGAAATTTTAGTTCTAGGTCGTTTCCTAGTAATTTGATGCGGAGCATCCCACATTCATCCCCATGTACACTCTGACTACTCTCCAAGCCCCGAGAGGACATAGGACGTGACCTCGAACATACGCCATCGGACACAAGGTGAACTCGCTCCTCTCCGAATCGTCACTTTCCACATGTGAGACATGGCTACTACCTCAAACATGTGTGCTATGCATGAGCAGGTACTTAGAGGAAAGCCACGGAGCCACCACATCCAATGGACGAGCTAGCGAGGACCAAGAGAAGAAGCTGCCTGAAGTCTTCAGCCACCGGACGACTGGGCAACGCCGGACGTCCGACGCTTCGGCACTCATCCAGCAAGAAGGGCCAGCCAACGGAAGCTACAACGGCCGGCCGTCCGACAAGTACCAGACGTCCGACACACTCCAGCGACCGGACATTCGACCGTCTCCGGAAATCCGGCGCCACCTCAACCGAGCCAAAATGCCGGACGTCCGACAAGTACCGGACGACTAGACCCTCGCGAGCCACCGGACGTCCGGTACTTGTCGGACGACCGGCGCCTATCTGTGCACAGAGATCGGGCCCGAGGCCCATGTATCCCCCACTTACCCCTTCGTGTCCCTAGACTATATATACTCCTACACCTCCTCCTAAGTTAGGGTTAGCATTGTGTTAGCTCATTTGTGAGATAGAGCTTTGCTCATCCATATCAGATCTACTCCTTGAGAGAGACCGCGGCCCCTCTTCGGAGAAGATCCACCTTGGATTCAAGAACCCTTTATGGGAAGATCCCCTTGTGGATTCAAGACCTCCTCACGGAGAAGAACCGGCTACCCTTTGTATCGTCCCTTGTTGGATTTGGATCGTGTATCCCTTTGTGTTTCGAGGATCTAGCACATGTGTGATCATTCTTGTTGGTTTTAGTGTTTCTCTCGTGTTTCCCCTCGTGATTCCCCTTGTTTTCCCCCTCATGTTCTTCGTGTTCTTCGCAGGATCCGCTCCTTTCATGAAAGACCGGCCATCTAGGGTTCCATCCTGCATCATCTTGGTATCATGAGCCACGTTGATCACGATTTCGGAGCCTCCCCTCGTTGTTTTATAGCCTAATTTTGTTGTGTTATTCCCCAATTTCGAAAATCCCCACAAAAAATAGCCCAATTTTTTTTTTGTGATTTGTTGGTTTGACGAAGTTTTGTTGGGTTGATCCATGGATTTGCTTGGTTTCAAGTGGATCTAGCATCTCCCCAAGTTTCCCTATCTTTCACGCAGAAATCTCATCAATTTTGACCCCAAATTCCGCCCAAAATCGCGCCCCGGATCTCGCATCTCGCGTTGACACCAACCGTCCGACGACCGACACTTTATGGACGTCCGGAGCCCCTGGAACGACCGAACATCCGACCTTTTACGGACATACGGAACCCCTAACCCGAGCCAAATTTATGGATTTCTGAGCCGACCCGGACGTCCGGCCCCCGGACATCCGTCCTTTTACGGACGTCCGTAACCTGAAAAAACTGACTTCGCTGAAATTTTGTTTCGGCCATAACTAATTCATCCGGAGTCCGATTTTTGCGTTCTTTAGCTCGTTGAGAAGATCTTGACATCCCCCTTTCCACAAAAATACAAACAACATCATTTAACTCCATAAAATATTTGTAACTTTGGCATATTTGCCTAGGGCTTCCACCACATCATCCGGTACACCACCACCGACTTCCGCAACCTAACCAATTTTGTTCCCCATCACATTAGTGGTTGCTTGAGGAGTGATTCGAGTCTCCTAAGGTGTCTACTCTACTTAGGGATGGTTGATTCTTCATCAACCACCACCGCCACTACCGCATAGGCTTACCCACCATACACTTCCGCCACCCCAACTTAACCCAATTTTGTTTGTGTTGTGAGTTCTGTCTCCTAAGGTGTTTTGCTACTTAGGGACCGTGCTTCCAACTCCGACACCGTGTATAGTCCACCACCTAACCCTCCACTTCCGCACTGCCTACTTGCATAACCCATCATTGCATTTCCGCAATCCCATTGAGCTTCCGCAACGCCACCACCACATCCCACTACCACCATTTGACATTTGTCTTTTGAGATTTTGAGTTCGTGGTTTTTCCGTTTCCTAAGGTGTTTCGGATACTTAGGGAAGAGTCTCCATCATCTTGGTATCTCCATCAAGATCACCACCGCTCATCATCGACACGGAAGGTAACCTCCATATCATCTTGGTATGATGGTATCCCTCCATTGTATATTCCCTTGCCATTGCATTGATAACCCCTAGCCCATTTTGTGTCACTTGCCTATCGAGACTAGCCATTTGAGTATTGCCGGCAATGTTACTTGTGCACATTAGTGATCATCGAGCTACACCTTCCATTGCATACATACCATATCATATTGGTATCATCATGTCATCTCTTGTGCCTCAAGTTTGTTCCCGCATATACACAATTGCTATACTGGTTTGTGCATCATGCAAAAGTGGCCACACACACAAAAAAGAATAAAGCTTTTAAGCAAAAAAAGAGAGCAAAGAAGCTTGTAAGAAAGTGCCATAACATCATACCACATTGCATATAAGATTGTCATATTCGATCATCTTGGATCATACCACCGGAACATCATACATATATAGCATACTTGGGATAGAAGTTGATACATTTCGCATTTCATAGGTTGTGCACAAGTGTCGTATACGCCTATAGAGCACGTGCTAGCGTCTCTCTTGAGTTGTGCAACACGAGCGTTTTCCGTGGATTCCACATTTTGTGCTCATTCCTTGGTTGCACGGCCCCATTTATCTATCCGTGTGTGTGTTTCCGTGTGCCACATATTCCTATTGGTCTACTTGTTTCACTTGCGAATTTGTGAATCTCTTTCAACATTATTGACTCTTGCTAACATTTTGCATCAAATGTTTTGTGCCACTATTGATACGTCCATTTTGCATCATGCTTTTATATTGATGTTTATTGCATTATGGGCTGTTATCACACATCATGTCATAATACTTATGCTTATTCTCTCTTATTTTACAAGGTTTACATGAAGAGGGAGAATGCCGGCAACTGGGATTCTGGGCTGGAAAAGGAGCAAATATTAGAGACATATTCTGCACAGCTCCAAAATTCCTGAAACTACACGGAAGTTATTTCCAGAATATGTAAAAAATACTGAGCGCAAGAAGTACCAGAGGGGGGCCACCCACCAGCCACGAGGGTGGGGGGGCGCCCCCTACCTCGTGGGCCCCCTGGTGGCCCTCCGATGCCCATCTTCTGCTATATGAGGTCTTTCGTCGAGGAAAAAAATCACAAGCAAGCTTACGGGACAAAACTCCACCGCCATGAGGCGGAACCTTAGCGGAACCAAACTAGGGCTCCGGCAGAGCTGTTCTGCCGGGGAAACTTCCCTCCGGGAGGGGGAAATCATCACCATTGTCATCACCAACGGTCCTCTCATCGGGAGGGGGTCAATCTCCATCAACATCTTCACCAGCACCATCTCATCTAAAACCCTAGTTCATCTCTTGTATCCAATATTTGTATCCAAACCTCAGATTGGTACCTGTGGGTTGCTAGTAGTGTTGATTACTCCTTGTAGTTGATGCTAGTTGGTTTACTTGGTGGAAGATCATGTGTTCAGATCAATTATGAATATTAATACCCCTATGATTATGAACATGAATATGCTTTGTGAGTAGTTACGTTTGTTCCTGAGGACATGGGAGAAGTCTTGCTATTAGTAGTCATGTGAATTTGGTATTCGTTCGATATTTTGATGAGATGTATGTTGTCATCCTCTAGTGGTGTCATGTGAACGTCGACTACATGACACTTCACCATTGTTTGGGCCTAGAGGGAGGCATTGGGAAGTAATAAGTAGATGATGGGTTGCTAGAGTAACAGAATCTTAAACTCTAGTTTATGCGTTGCTTCGTAAGGGGCTGATTTGGATACATATGTTTCATGCTATGGTTAGGTTTACCTTAATACTTCTGTTGTGGTTGCGGATGCTTGCAATGGGGGTTAATCATAAGTGGGATGCTTGTCCAAGTAAGGACAGTACCCAAGCACCGGTCCACCCACATATCAAATTATCAAAGTACCGAACGCGAATCATATGAACGTGATGAAACCTAGCTTGACGATAATTCCCATGTTTCCTCGGGAGCGCTTTCCTTCATATAAGAGTTTGTCCAGGCTTGTCCTTTGCTACAAAAAGGATTGAGCCATCTGCTGCACCTTATTTACTTTTACTTGCTACTCATTACCAATTACCTTATCACAAAACTATTTGTTACCGATAATTTCAGTGCTTGCAGAGAATACCTTGCTGAAAACCGCTTATCATTTCCTTCTGCTCCTCGTTGGGTTCGACACTCTTACTTATCGAAAGGACTACGATAGATCCCCTATACTTGTGGGTCATCAACTATCCTCACCGAGCTCCACCATAAGCCTTATTTGGGTAGGTGTGAAACCGACAAAAATTGGTACCAATTGTGCTATTTCCTTGTTACATCATTGAGTGATCATTGATCCATCTTCAACATCGGTCAAGGTACGTTTGATATAGTTCTTCTCCTTTCTCCACTCATATTTGCTTGAGTATTGTGATGGATAGGCAAAGCATTTCATCTCCGGTCTTCGACAACAACGACGACGTGAACAACTACATCACCAAAGCGTCAATATTCGATCTACAACGACAAATGCAAGGCGCACAATCAAGATTGCGAGAGCGCATCGAGAACCTCTCCATCGACATTTGTCACTCTGAAGCAAGGAAAAGGGACTACATCGACAACATGCTTTCCGCACAAAAGGAGGAGCAAGATGCAAGGATGGAGGAGACTCAGACATTGTTGATCAACTGTTCTTCCTCTTCATCATCCTCAAGGTGGCAACGTTCAACTCACAAGTCTTCGGAGTGCAAACATGATGCAAGCATAAGTCCTCCATGTCCACATCTCCATGGTGACCACCATCACGTTCGTGATACACATCGTCATGAAGGGCAAGTAACCTCCAAGCAACATGTGCACGACGACGACGAACGACATCTACTACGAGATCAAGCATGCCAACGACACCATCATCATGATGATGCTCAACGAGCGCAAATGCACAAGTCCCAATAAGCCCTACTTCACGCCAAGGCCAAACTTCATGAGCACAAGAGAAGACCGCGAGACGAGCATCACCAAGACGGAGCTACAGCTACAACAACCACTTCGGCATCTTCGCCAAGTGCTATCAAGGCATCTTCGCCTTTGGACGTACGGAATCTTCGCCTACTTCCCATGAGTTCCCCTACATCGACATCATCAAGTACAAGGCGACCACCTACAAGCGAGGGTGACACTTCCATCTTCGAAAGCCCCTCAAGGAAGATGGTAGAGCATGGGACATTCCCTTCGGTCATGGAGACGAGCTACGAGGTGGCACATCATGTGGGCCTCCTACAACAAGATGGTGACAAGAATGTCGAGCAAGGGCCATTCCATTCGACCACGACAACAAGCATGAACCTCTTCAACAGCATGAAGACGGCGCCCATATTGGACTCATTCTCCAAGTCAAGCTACTCGAGCGCACATGAGACCTTCTCTTTGGTATCGGAGGAGAGTGATGGTGTGCCATCTTTGGCCTTCATCCACGACTATGACTACGACATGATTGAGCATGAAGACATTTGCACCAACATCTCTCCAACACCGACATGTGACGAGATGCCCCAATTGCCATGTGAGGAGAGCCACCACCACATGAGTGACTCCACCATATGTGACATTGAGAGCATTTCCTATGAGAGGATGAGTGTGACCACCACTAGCCCCACACTTGAGTGCATGCCACACATCCGATGTGAGGTTGAGAGCCATTTGAGTGACTCCACCAACAATATGAGTGAGAGCATCCAAGAGGGAGTGAGTGAGCCACAACACTTAGTGAGTGAGGTAGTTTGACAAGGCATGTGAGGCCACTATGATTTCTAACGACTTAACCTCTACTCCGAGTGTGTTTTCTTCTTTGGTGCTAGGTCTCCTACATGATGACATGCCTATCCTCGACAAGTCCATATCTCCAATGGAGACAACGATGGCCATGGTGGAAGATGATGCACCCCCCACATGGTTCCATCAAGATGAAGATGACCACAACTTGGTCTTCGACACCTCACCTACAACACATGAGCGGTGCCCTAAAGGTAACATAGGTGATGGTGCTTCTCTTGTTCCACTAGTGGACTATCTCACCAATGATTTCTTGCATGATGTTGACACACATATTCCCATGATTCATGCTAGTGCAACTTCCTCATGTCATGACGTACCTATTTATGATGAATATGATGACGAGCATGTCGAGTTGCCTAGTTGTGATGTTGTGCTCCATAGGATATCATGTGAAAATTCTTTTGGTCACATCATGTTAGACAATACTTTAAACTTGTCATATGCTATGAGTGATATCTCCCATATTGCATCATTTCAATCTCAACATAGTAGCTATGCATGCCCCATTAAAATAAATCCCATTTGCACTTATGGCATAGATGACGAGATGATGGTCATTGGCTTTTGTTTTTCATGTGATGACATTGCCATGCTTCCGTTACATGATTTGTGCAATTCATCTACTATGCCATGCCATGATCACAATGTCCCAACCATGCATTGTTTTGGATGTTGTCAATATTCTCCATGTGATGTTTCCACTAATGATCATGAGGAGACCCCCATAATTTCCTCATACATATTAGGAGATTTTGATGCATTCCATACATTGCATGATTCTCATAATTGCTTGCACCATATGCATTCCATGAATAACAATGCTCTACATATTTCTTGTGATGCATTACACAATTTGAGTCTTCATTATGCTTTACATAATAACAAACCTATCATGATGGATGACATGTTTCTATATCACGCATCTCATTTATCTGAGCATTGGATATTTTGTGCAAACGAACACAAGCACGTGCTCATCGTGATGGATGATGTGTACATATACCACGCACACACAATTTTCCCTTTGTCTTTATTTTGTGTTGGTACTCACGTATACTCGTCAACCTCTCATTCCCAAGAGTTGACGAAACGAGCTCTTGAGAGCAACGATGATTTGGGATCCCGTGGACTACCATTACCACCGTTCCATTCACGCAAGAACTATGCGCATCTCTTTCACTTGGCTCTCACGCGGCTATGGGCTATTTACCATTTGTCACGTTATGCCCATTTTCTCGTGTTCACTTTGCATGCTATGCCTCTCTACATGATTTTGCCATGCAATTGTGACCCTTGCTTGCATTTACCCATGATTCACTATTATGCTACTCCTATGTGTATTTGCATGCTTGGTGGAGATCATTGTTGCTATTGCCATGTTTATCATGTGCCTCATGCTATTGATGCTATTTTGCTCGTATATTGCCTTCATGCGTGTGATATGTCTTGTGCATTATTCATGACCACCATTTACACACATGACATGCTTGACATGATTCCCTCTAGTATGTTGCATCTTTGCGCTACTAGCTCACACCACTTGATTGCTATGATTGCTTGCTTTGTTGCATCACCCATGTTCCTTTCTTACTCGCTTTCTTGGGTTGATGACATATATATTCATGCCTCTCACATGATACATCATGTTCATTGTCGGTTGCCTCCAATTGTTGCATCTATGATTATTGATCTTGGAGACTTGGACACTTTACTTGTCATGCATGCTTGCTTGATTGCGCCTATTATATTTGGTTGTTCTTGCATCATATGCCTCCATACTATGAAATGCTCCCTTGTCCTTTCTTATGATGAGCATGATGCATACACTTGTTGGGTATTTTACCACAAGAATGATAGGTTTTGCGTCTCCGCTAACCTCATTTGTTTTTCCGAGTGTTTGTCATGTTCTTTCATTTTGAAGGATTCACAAGGAGATACCGTCATGAGACAATTTGGTCATGTGAAGGCATACACGATGTGCACCACCAACATTTGCGAGAATCTCCTAAAGGTGAACTCCTTCCGTTTGAGTCATCCTCAATTACGCATATTGGATGGGTCACTCTTTCATTGTTGTCTCCTTCTTGTTGTCTACATGATACATCTCGCGAATGGAGGATCGACATGGGAGATTGGCTCTATGGATCTTCACATTGAGGAGCGCTCGGACTTATTGGTTGCACCTTCGAATATCCACTCATGCCACGGCATCGAGCATTGGTACACCAACACCTCCATATTTGTTGATTGTGCTCACACATGTCATGCGCGATGGACATATCATACACATGACAAATTTGTATCTTATGCATGGATTGACCCACATTATGATTGCCTTGTTGTATCTTGTATCCCCATGTCATCCATGATATATGAGCTTGTGCATTTTATTAGCAAATTTTTTGTGATCTACCTTGATGGCATATTCATACATCATGATCATATTGCCCATCATCAATTGCATGATCACATACTCATTTTGAGCACCCATTACTATGTTCATGCTTTTGATAAACCATCCCATTATGACCTCATTTTGCACCGTGGTTGCATTGATCATATTCACAATATGTGCACAATGAATGCTTTTGCTCCCATGAATGCTTTGCATATCATTCTATATCATCTTCATAAGCTTCATGCGCTTTATCATGAACAATCTTGCTGAATGGACTCATTCTTCTACGATGGACACTTTGTGTGCGCTCACCATTGTATTTCCAAGTGTACTTTGTGTTTGCTCATTTTGCATGTACCAAATACCGGAGACACCTTGGAGTACTTGGATTGCACCATGCCTTCAACTCCGTCCAACTACAAGTCCGTCCACGACAACCTTTTCCATGGTGATGAGGATCACGATCCGAGGTCAGATCTTTCC
>NC_041392.1:392854203-392896174 GCF_002162155.2 Triticum dicoccoides
GGGGGGGAGATGATGCGGAGCATCCCACATTCATCCCCATGTACACTCCGACTACTCTCCAAGCCCCAAGAGGACATATGACGAGACCTCGAACAGACACCATCGGACACAAGGTGAACTCGGTCCTCTCCGAATCATCACTTTCCACATGTGAGACATGGCTACTTCCTCAAACATGTGTGCTATGCATGACCAGGTACTTAGAGGAAATCCACGAAGCCACCACATCCAACGGACGAGCTAGCGAGGACGCCAAGTACAAGGACCAAGAGAAGAAGCTGCCCAAAGTCTTCAGCCACCGGATGATCGGGCAACGCCGGACATCCGACGCCTGGGCACTCATCCAGCAAGAAGGGTCAGCCAACAGAAGATACAGCGGCCGGACGTCCACAAGTACCGGACGTCCGACACACTCCAGCGACCGGACGTCTGACCATCTCCGGAAATCCGGCGCCGCCTCAACCGAGCCAAAACGCCGGACGTCCGACAAGTACCGGACGACCGGACCCTCACGAGCCACCGGACATCCGGTACATGTCGGACGACCGGCGCCTGTGCGTGCACAGAGATCGGGCCCGAGGCCCATGTATCCCGAGGCCCATGTATCCCCCACTTACCCCTTCGTGTCCCTAGACTATATATACACCTACACCTCTTCCTAAGTTAGGGTTAGAGTTGTGTTAGCTCATTTGTGAGATAGAGCTTCGCTCATCCATATCAGATCTACTCCTTGAGAGAGACCGCGACCCCTCTTCGGGGAAGATCCACCTTGGATTCAAGACCCCTTTACGGGAAGGTCACCTTGTGGATTCAAGACCTCCTCACGGAGAAGAACCGGCTACCCTTTGTATCGTCCCTTGTTTGATTTGGATCGTGTATCTCTTCGTGTTTTGAGGATCTAGCACATGTGTGATCATTCTGGTTGGTTTTAGTGTTTCTCTCGTGTTTCCCCTCGTTTCCCCCCTCGTGTTCTTCGTGTTCTTCGCGGGATCCGCTCCTTTCGTGAAAGATCGGCCATCTAGGGTTCCACCCTACATCATAATTCCTCTAATAATTATGGTAATTCCTACAACAACTCTTATGGAAATTTTAATAAGATGCCCTCTAATTTTGAGACTAGCGTTAAAGAATTTATGATTCGCAAGAGAATTTCAATGCTTTGCTTGAAGAAAAATTGCTTAAGATTGATGAGTTGGCTAGGAACGTTTATAGAATTTCTCTTGATTTTGATTCTTTGAAACTTAGATCTATTCCATCTAAGCATGATATCAATGAGTCTCTCAAATCCATGAGAATTTCCATTGATGAGTGCAAAGAAAGAAGCGCTAGGATGCGTGCTAGAAAAGATTGATCTGTGAAGGCGTGTCTTCTAGTTTTCATGATAATAGTAATGAAGATCTAAAAGTGATTGGTGTGTCTCCTATTAAATCTTTGTTTTCAATATGAATCTTAATAAAGATGGGACTGGAGATGAGTCAACTTTAGTTAGAAGGCGTCCCAATGATTTGGAGTTTTTAGATCTTGATGCAAAAATTGGTGAAAGTGGGATTGAAGAGGTCAAAATTTTACATAGCAATGAACCCACTATTTTGGATTTCAAGGAATTTAATTATGATAATTGCTCTTTGATATATTGTATTTCCTTGTTGCAATCCGTGCTAAATTCTCCTCATGCTTATGATCAAAACAAAGCTTTTACTAAACATATCGTTGATGCTTTAATGCAATCCCATAAAGAAAAGCTTGAATTAGAAGTTTCTATCCCTAGAAAACTTTATGATGAGTGGGAACCTACTATTAAAATTAAGATTAAAGATCATGAATGCTATGCTTTATGTGATTTGGGTGCTAGTGTTTCCGCGATTCCAAAAACTTTGTGTGATGTGTTAGGTTTCCGTGAAGTTGATGATTGTTCTTTAAATTTTCATCTTGCGGATTCCACTATTAAGAAACCTATGGGAAGGATTAATGATGTTCTTATTGATGCAAATAGGAACTATGTGCCCATAGATTTCAATGTTCTTGATATAGACTGCAATCCTACATGCCCTATTATTTTTGGTAGACCTTTCCTTAGAACGATTGGTGCAATTATTGACATTAAAGAAGGAAATATTAGATTCCAATTTCCATTAAGGAAAGGCATGGAACACTTTCCTAGAAATAAAATGAAATTACCTTATTAATCTATTATGAGAGCCACATATGGATTGCATACCAAAGATGACAATACCTAGATCTATTCTTGTTTTTATGCCTAGCTAGGGGCGTTAAACGATAGCGCTTGTTGGGAGGCAACCCAATTTTGTTTTTGTTTCTTGCTTTTTGTTCCTGTTTAGTAATAAATAAATCATGTACCCTCTGTTATGATTGTGTTTTTTATGTTTTAATTAGTGTTTGTGCCAAGTAAAGCCTTTAGGATCTTCTTGGATGATTGTTATTTGTTCTTGCTGAAAAAATAGAAAGTATGCACTCACAAGAATAATTTTAATTTTTAACCAGAGAGCGATAAAATACTTATTCCAACTGAAGTAGATCAATATGCAAATTATTTAGGATTTCCTAATTTCTTAGGATTTTTGTAGTTACATAAGTATTCGAAACCTACAGATTACCACAGACTGTTCTGTTTTTGACAGATTCTGTTTTTCGTGTGTTGTTTGCTTATTTTGATGAATCTATGGCTAGTATCGGGGGGTATGAACCATATAGAAGTTGGAATAAAGTAGTTTTAACACCAATATAAATAAAGAATGAGTTTATTACAGTACCTTAAGGTGGTGATTTGTTTTCTTATACTAACGGAGCTCATGAGATTTTCTGTTGAGTTTTGTGTTGTGAATTTTTCAAGTTTTTGGGTAAAGATTTGTTGGATTTCGGAACAAGGAGTGGCAAGAGCCTAATCTTGGGGATGCCCAAGGCACCCCAAGGTAAAATTAAAGGACAACCAAAAGCCTAAGCTTGGGAATGCCCCGGAAGGCATCCCCTCTTTCGTCTTCATCTATCGGTAACTTTACTTGAGGCTATATTTTTATTCACCACATGATATGTGTTTTGCTTGGAGCGTCTTGTATGATTCGAGTCTTTGCTTTTTAGTTTACCACAATCATCCTTGCTGTACACACCTTTTGGGAGAGATGCACATGAATAGGAATTTATTAGAAGATGTGCTTCACTTATATCTTTTGAGCTAGATAATATTGGTCTAGTGCTTCACTTATATCTTTTTAGAGCACGGTGGTGGTTTTATTTTATAGAAATTATTGATCTCTCATGCTTCATTTATATTATTTTGAGAGTATTTTAGAACAACATGGTAATTTGCTTTGGTTATGAAATTAGTCCTAATATGATAGGCAACCAAGATGGGTATAATAAAAACTTTCATATAGAGTGCATTAAATGTTATGAGAAGTTTGATCCTTGATAGTTGTTTTGAGATATAAAGGTGGTAATATTAGAGTTGTGCTAGTTGAGTAATTATGGAATTGAGAAATACTTGTGTTAAATTTGGCAAGTCCCGTAGCATGCATGTATGGTAAACATTGTGTGACAAATTTGAAGAATGGGTTGTACTTTGATTGCTTTCCTTATTAGTGGCGGTCGGGGACGAGCGATGGTCTTTTCCTACCAATATATCCCCCTAGGAGCATGCGCGTAGTGCTTGGTTTTGATGACTTGTACATTTTTGCAATAATTATGTGAGTTCTTTATGACTAATGTTGAGTCCATGGATTATACACACTCTCACCCTTCCATCACTGCTAGCCTCTTCAGTACCGTGCATTGCCCTTTCTCACCTCGAGAGTTGGTGCAAACTTTGCCGGTGCATCCAAACCCCGTGATATGATATTCTCTATCACACATAAACCTCCTTATATCTTCCTCAAAACAGCCACCATACCTACCTATTATGGCATTTCCATAGCCATTCCGAGATATATTTCCATGCAACTTTCGACCGTTCCTTTTATTATGACACGCTCCATCATTGTCATATTGCCTCACATGATCATGTAGTTGACATCGTATTTGTGTCAAGGCCACCTTCATAATTCTTTCATACATGTCACTCTTGATTCATCGCATATCCCGGTACACCGCCGAAGGCATTCATATAGAGTCATATTTTGTTCTAAGTATCGAGTTGTAATTCTTGAGTTGTAAGTAAATAAAAGTGTGATGACTTTCATTATTAGAGCATTGTCCCATGTGAGGAAAGTTCTTTGAAAAAAAGGAGAAAGGCCATAAAAAAAGAGAGGCCCAAAAAAATGAGAGAAAAAGAGAGAAGGGGAAATGTTACTATCCTTTTTCCACGCATGTGCTTCAAAGTAGCACCATGATCTTCATGATAGAGAGTCTCTTATGTTGTCACTTTCATATACTAGTGGGAATTTTTCATTATAGAACTTGGCTTGTATATTCCAACAATGGTGATGCAGAGCATCCTATGGTCATCCCCATGTACCTACCACCGTTTCATCAAGTGCAAAGAGGACCCATGACACGAGCCCGAGCTAGAGCTCTCGAGAACGAGGTGACTTCTTTCCTTAGTGATATCCCATTTGATCCTCTCAAGACATGGCTACTACCTAAGTCCGGAATGTTATGCATGATTAGGTATCAAGAGGACCCTCCCAAAGATGCACATGAAGTCGGACAAACCGCCAAGTCCATAGATGAAGAGAAATGCCGAAAGGAGAAGAAGGCAGCTCCAGGACCCGGACATCCGGCCCTAGACCCGGACATCCGGCCGCTGGAGACGACCACTACAACAACAGCCGCCCAGCCGCCAAGTGCTATAGGCCCTTGACATCCGGCGTCAACCCCGGACATCCGGTGCCTCGCCAAGTCCCGGACATCCGGCCTCACCCCCGGAAATCCGGACACCACCAAACAGAGAGCAATAAAGCCAGCTCCTCCAGCCCGGACATCCGGCCTGCCAGCCCGGAGATCCGGCTCTCCGTGAAGCCCCGGACATCCGGCCCGTCGCCCGGACGTCCGGCCTCCCCTGCCTGCGTCCAGTGCTTTTGGGCCGAGGCCCATGTACCCCTTCACCCCTTAGACTATATATACTTCCCCTCCACCTACATTTTAGGGTTAGCAAAGGATTAGCTCATATTTTGTGTGAGAGCTTTGCTCATCCACTTGGACACCTTCTCCTCGGAGATTCGAGCCTCCACCGGAGAAGATTCCCCAAGCGGATTCAAGACCCCTTTTAGGGAAGAACTCAAGACCTCCTCATGGAGAAGACCGGCTACCCTTGTATCATCCCTAGTTGATCGTGTACCGTGTGAACTCTTATGTATCCGAGGATCTAGCACATGTGTGACTTGTTCTTGTTAGTTTGAGTGTTCCTCTTGTGTTTCCCCTTGTGTGTTCCCTTGTTTCCCTCCTCGTGTTGTTTGTGTTCATCGCGGGATCCGCTTCTTTCATGAAAGATCGGCCGATTAGCGTTCCACCCTACACCATCTTGGTATCATGAGCCACGTTGATCATGATTTCAGAGCCTCCCCTTGTTGTTTTCTAGCCTAGTTGTGTTGATTTCGTCCTAAATTCGAAAATTCCCCATCAAAAATAGCCATAATTTTTTTTGTGATTTGTTCGTTTGATGAAGTTTTGTTGGATTTGATCCATGGATTTGCTTGGTTTCAAGTGGAGCTAGCATATCCCCAAGTTTCCCCATCTTTCATCCACGAAATCTCTCCAATTTTGACCCTGGAATCATCAATTTCTGCCCCCAATTCGAAAATTTCCGCCCCAAACGAGATCTGGAATCGTCGGGCCGGACATCCCGGCCATCCGGGTCCCCGGCCAGACATCCAGCTCCTGAAACGCCAAATCTTCTCAGTTCTGGACACTGACACCCGGAAATCCGGACCCAACCCCGAATGTCCGGCCCCTGGGGTTCCAGCCTTCCCCGTTTCACCGTTTTGTTCATAACTAATTCATCCGGAGTCCGTTTTTGACGTTCTTTAGCTCGTTTTGAAGCTCTTGACATCCCCCTTCAGACAAGAATACTACCATCACCATTTGAATCCATCAAAGTTTTGGAACTTTGGTATCTTTGCCTAGGGCTTCCACCACAACCTCCGCATAACCACCACCGACTTCCGCAACCTAACCAACTTTGTTCCCCATCGCATTAGTGGTTGCTTGAGGAGTGATTTGAGTCTCCTAAGGTGTTTTGGCTACTTAGGGACGGTTTCTTCTTCAACCACCACCATAACTCCCGCATAGGCTTGACCACCATACACTTCCACCACCACGCTTTAACCCAATTTTGTTTGTGTTGTGAGTTGTGTCTCCTAAGGTGTTTCGACTACTTAGGGACAACGTTTCCAACTCCGACACCGTGTATAGTCCACCACCTTACCCTCCATTTCCGCATTGCGTATTCCACAACCCATCATTGCCATTCGGCAATTCCATTGAGTTTCCACAAAACCACCACCACATCCCGATACCACCATTTGACATTTGAGATTTTGATTTTGCGATTTTTCTGTTTCCTAAGGTGTTTCGGCTACTTAGAGACGAGTCACCATCATCTTGATATCTCCATTAAGATCACCGCCACTCATTATCGCCTCGAGTTCGTCATCGACATTGACCACTTCACCATCATCCGTCCGTGGCTTACAAACGACAAACCCTTGACGGTAACCTCCATATCATCTCGGTATTGTGGTATCCCTCCATTGTATATTCCCTTGCCATTGCATTGATACCCCCTAGCCCATTTTTGCGTCACTTGCCTATCGAGACTAGCCTTTGAGTATTGCCGGCAACGTTACTTGTGCATATTAGTGATCATCGAGCTACACCATACATTGCATAGATACCATACCATATTGGTATCATCTTGGTATCATATCATACTTTGTGCCACAAGTTTGTTCCCGCATATATACAATTGCTATCTTGGTTTCTGCATTGTGCAAAAGTGGTCATACAAAAAAAGAATAAGCTTTTAAGCAAAGAAAAAGAGTGAACAAAGAGCTTGTAAGCAAGTGCCATAGCATCATACCACATTGCATATAAGATCATCTTGGATCATAACACTGGGAGCCATACATACATAGCATACTTGGGATAGAAAGTTATCCATTTTGCATCTTATAGGTTGTGCACAAGTGTCGTATCCTCCTATTGAGCAATCATGCTAGCGTCTCTCTTGAGTTGTGCAACACGAGCGTTTTCCGTAGATTCCACATTTTGTGCTCATCCTTGGTTGCACGACCCCATTTATCTATCCGAGTGTGTGTTTCTGTGTGCCACATATTGCTATTGGTCTACTTGTTTCACTTGCAAATTTGTGAATCTCTTTCAATATTATTGACTCTTGCTAACATTTTGCATCAAATTTTTGTTCCACTATCCTCACCGAGCTCCACCATAAGCCTTACTTGTGTAGGTGTGAGAAACCGACTAGAATTGGTACCAATTGTGCTATTTCCTAGTCCACATTGGAGTGATCATTGATCCACTTTCAACTCCGGTAAAGGTACATTTGGTATTCGTTCTTCTCTTTCTACCACTCACATTTTTCTCTTGGAGTGATGGATAGGCAAGGCATTTCATCTCCGGTCTTCCACAACAACGACGACGTGAACAACTACATCACCAAAGCGTCAATCTTCGATCTACAATGACAAATGCAAGGCGCACAATCAAGATTGCGAGAGCGCATCGAGAACCTCTCCGTCGACATTCGTCACTCCGAAGCAAGGAAAAGGGACTACATCAACAACAAGCTTTTCGCACAAAAGGAGGAGCAAGATGCAAGGATGGAGGAGATTCGGCCCTTGATCGAGTCTACTTCCCCTTCTTCATCTTCAAGGCGGCGCCGAGCAAATCGATCATCTTCGGAGCGCCCAAGCGATACAAGCGCAAGTCGTCCACGTCCACATCTCCATGGCGACCACCATCACGTTCGTGATCCACATCGTCATGAAGGGCAAGTCACCTCCAAGCATCACGTGCACGACGACGACGAACGCCATCGAGCTCAAGCACAACAATGACACCATCATCATGAAGATGCTCGCCAAGCGCAAACTTGCAAGTCCCAACAAGCACTACTTCACGCCAAGCTTCAAGAGCAAACGAGAAGATCGCGAGACAAGCACCACCAAGACGGAGCTACGGCTACACCGACCACTTTGGCATCTTCGCCAAGTGTTATCAAGGCATCTTTGCCTTCGGACGTATGACATCTTTGCCTACTTCCCGTGAGTTCTCCTACATCAACATCTTCACCTACAAGGCGACCACCTACGAGCAAGGGCGAGACTTCCATCTCCGGAAGCCCCCAAGGAAGATGGCCGAGCATGGGAATTTCCCTTCGGTCATGGAGATGAGCTACGAGGTGCCACATCATATGGGCCTCCAACAACAAGACAGTGACAAGAAGGTCGACCAAGGGCCATCCCTTTCGACAATGGCGATGAGCATGAACCTCTTCAACAACATGAAGACGGCACCCATATTGGACCCATTCTCCGAGTCAAGCTACGAGACCGCACATGAGACCTTATCTTTGGTCTTAGAGGAGAGTGATGATGTTCCATCTTCGGCCTTCATCCACGGCTACAACTACAACACGATTGAGCATGGAGACATTTGCACCAACATCTCTCCGACACCCACATATAAAGAGATGCCCCAATTCCCATGTGAGGAGAGCCACCCCAAAATGAGTGATATGAGTGAATCCACCATTTGTGACATTGAGTGCATTTCCTATGAGAGTATGATTGTGACCACCACTATCCCCACACTTGCGGGCATCCAAGAAGGAGTGAGTGAGCCACCACACTTAGTGAGTGAGGTAGTTGACACGGCACGTGAGGCCACTATGATTTCTAATGACTTAACCTCTACCCCGAGTGTGTTTTCTTCTTTGGTGCTAGGTCTCCTACATGATGACATGCCTATCCTCGACAAGTCCATACCTCCAATGGAGACAAAGATGGCCATGGTGGAAGAAGATGCACCCCCACATGGTTCCATCAAGATGAAGATGACCACGACTTGGTCTTCGACACCTCACCTACAACACATGAGCGATGCTCCAAAGGTAACATAGGTGATGGTGCTTCTCTTGTCCCACTAGTGGACAATCTCACTAATCATTGCTTGCATGATGTTGATCCACCTATACCCAAGTTGTGAATTATTCATGTCATGACTTACCCATTTATGATGAATATGATGATGAGCATGTTGATTTGCCTGGTTGTGATGCCATGCTACATAGGATATCATGTGAAAATTCTATTGGTCATGTCATGCTTGATAATCCTTTGAACTTGTCATATGCTATGAGTGAGATATCCCATATTGCATCATTTCAATCTCAACATAGTAGCTATGCATGCCCCATTAAAATAAATCCCATTTGTAATTATGGGATAGATGATGAGATGATGGTCATTGGCTTTTGTTTTTCATGTGATGATATTGCCATGCTTCCTTTACATGATTTGCACAATTCATCTACTATGTCATGCCATGATCACATTGTTCCAAATATGCATTGTTTTGGATGTTGTCACTCCATGTGATGTTTCCATTAATGCTCATGAGGAGACCTCCATAGTTTCCTCACACATGTTAGGAGATTTTGATGTATTCCATACTTTGCATGATTCCCATAATTGCTTGCACCATATGCATTCCATGAATAACAATGCTCTAGATGTTTCCCATGATGCATTACACAATTTGAGTCTCCATTATGCTATACATAACAACAAACCTCTCATGATGGATGACATGTTTCTATATCACGCTTCTCATTTATTTGAGCATTGTCTATTTTGTGCTAACCAACACTTGCACGTGGGCATCATGATGGATGATGTGTACATCTACCACACACACACAATATTCCTTTTGTCTTTGTTTTGTGTAGCTACTCACGTATACTCATCAACCTCTCAATCCCAAGAGTTGACGAAACGAGCTCTTGATAGCAAAGATGACTTGGGATCCCGTGAACTATCCTTCCCACCGCTCTCTTCGTGCAACGACTATGCGCATCTCTCTCACTTGGCTCTCACACGGCTATGGGCTATATACCGCTCTCTTGCTCATTTTACCGTGTTCACTTTGCATGCTATGCTTGCTTCTATGCCTTTGCCATGCAATTGTGACCCTTGCTTGCATCTACCCATGATTCACCATTATGCTACTCCTATGTGTATTTGCATGCTTGGTGGAGATCCTTGTGGCTATTGCCATGTTTATCATGTGCCTCATGCTATTGATGCTATTTTGCTCATATCCTCCTTTCATGCTTGTGCTATGTCATGTGAATTAGTCATGCACAGTATTTGCACCCATGACATGCTTTCCATGATTACTTCTAGTATGCTGCATCTTCGCACTACTAGATTGCTTGACTTTATCACCATGATTGCTTGCTTTGTCGCATCACCCATGTTCAACTCTTACTCGCTTTCTTGGGTTGATAACATATATGCTCGTGCCTCTCACATCTTACATCTTGTTCATTGTCGCTTGCCTCCAATTGTTGCATCTATGCTTATTGATCGTGGATACTTGGACATATTACTTGTGATGCATGCTTGTTTGATTGAGCTTAATCTCTTTGGTTGTTCTAGCATCTTATGCCTCCATACAATGAAATGCTCCTTTGTCCTTTGTTATGATGAGCATGATGCATACACTTGTTGGGTATCTTACCACACGAATGATAGGTTTTGCATTTCCGCTAACCTCGTTTGTTTTTCGAGTGTTTGTCATGTTCTTTCATTTTTAAGGATTCTCAAGGCATTTCCATCACGAGACATATTGGTTATGTGAAGACATATATGATGTGCAACACCAACATTCTCGACATCCTCATAAAGGTGAACTCCTTCCCTTTGTGCCATCTTCACATATGCATATTGGATGGGCCATACTTTCATTGTTGTTTCCTTCTTCTTGTCTACATGATACATATATCAGATGGAGGACCGACATTGGAGATGGACTCTATGCACCTTCAAGTTGAGGAGTGCCACGACATCGAGCTATGCACATCATACTCCGTGAGCGACATCTTCAACGTTAAAGATCTCTCGCCCTACCATGGTGATGAAGATTTTGATCCGAGGTCGGATCTTTCCCAAGGAGGGGAGATGATGCGGAGCATCCTATGGTCATCCCCATGTAACTACCACCGTCTCATCAAGTGCCAAGAGGACCCATGACATGAGCCTGAGCTAGAGCTCTCGAGAACAAGGTGACTTCTTTCCTTAGTGATATCCCATTTGATCCTCTCGAGACATGGCTACTACCTAAGTCCGGAATGTTATGCATGATTAGGTATCAAGAGGACCCCCCCGAAGATGCACATGAAGTCAGACAAACCGCCAAGTTCATGGATGAAGAGAAACGCTGAAAGGAGAAGAAGGCAGCTCCAGGACTCGGACATCTAGCCCCAGGCCCAGACATCCGGCCGCTGGACACGACCACTATGGCAACAGCCGCCCAGCCGCCAAGTGCTACAGGCCCTGGACATCCAGCGTCAACCCCGAACATCCGGCGCCTCGCCAAGTCCCGGACATCTAGCCTCGCCCCCGGAAATCCAGACACCACAAAAGAGAGAGCAACAAAGTCAGCTCCTCCAGCCTGGACATCCGGCTCTCCGTAAGCCCCGTACATCTGCCCCGTCGCTCGGACGTCCGGCCTCCCCTGCCTGCGTGCAGTACTTCTGGGCCAAGGCCCATGTACCCCCTCGCCCCTTAGACTATATATACTTCCCCTCCACCTAGGTTTTAGGGTTAGCAAAGGATTAGCTCATATTTTGTGTGAGAGCTTTGCTCATCCACTTGGACACCTTCTCCTCGGAGATTCAAGCCTCCACCGGAGAAGATCCCGCAAGCAGATTCAAGACCCCTTTTAGGGAAGAACTCAAGACCTCCTCACAGAGAATACCGGCTACCCTTGTATCGTCCCTAGTTGATCGTGTACCATGTGAACTCTTATGTATCCGAGGATCTAGCACATGTGTGACTTGTTCTTGTTAGTTTGAGTGTTCCTCTTATGTTTCCCCTTATGTTTTTCCTCGTTTCCCTCCTCGTGTTCTCCGTGTTCATCGCGGGATCCGCTCCTTTCGTGAAAGATTGGCCGATTAGGGTTCCACCCTACATCAAATGGGCTCCTCAAAATGCCCTAGGTCTTCGTGAGCAAGCAAGTTGGATGCACACCCACTTAGTTTCTTTTGTTGAGCTTTCATACATTTCTATCTCTAGTGAATCCGTTGCATGGAAATCCCTACTCCTTGCATTGACATCAATTGATGGGCATCTCCATAGCCCATTGATTAGCCGCGTCAATGTGAGACTTGCTCCCTTTTGTTTTCTCACACTACCTCCATCATCATATTCTATTCCACCCATAGTGCTATATCCATGGCGCTCATATATTGCGTGAAAGTTGAAAAAGTTTGAAAAGACTAAAGTATGAAACAATCGCTTGGCTTGTCATTAGGGTTGTGCATGATGTGAGCATTTTGTGTGACGAAAATGAAGCATGGCCAATGTAACGCCCGGGATGTAACTTGCCATATTTGTACTCCGACTCTTGCCATTTTCGGCTCTAAGTTATGAGATCTCCTCGTGGTTGGGTTTTGTCTTCGATTTGCATTTTTTCCATGTCATGCATTTCATATCATGTCATCATGTGCATCTCATTTGCATACGTGTTCGTCTCATGCGTCCGAGCATTTTCCCCGTTGTCCGTTTTGCGATCCGACACTCCTACGTCCTCCGACGCCCCTTTTGTCTCTTTTCGTGAGCAGGTGTTAAACATTCTCGGAATGGACCGATATTTGCCAAGCGGTCTTGGTACACCACCGATAGACCGCCTATCAAGTTTCGTGCCATTTGGAGCCCGTTTGATACTCCAACGGTTAACCGGGGAACCGTAAAGGCCTCGTGTGTGTTGCAGCCCAACACCCCTACAAAGCGGCCCTATAACCCATCCAAAACCCCTACATCCTCCCAGCTATTCGATGACGATCGCCTGGCCGAAAACCGCTCTCCATTTGGACACTCGTACCTCCTGCTAGGTATAAATATGTGATCCCCTCCGAAATTTTCGCAGACCAAACCCTAGCCCCTTCTTCCCCGTGCCGCCAGACACGTCCGGATCGGACCGGACGTGTCCGCTCCGCTGCCTCAGCCACTCCTGCGCCGCCACGTCACCACCGCCGTCCCATTCGCCACCGAGGCCCGTCGGGCCCAGATCCGCCCCCGCGAGCCCATACCCCATCGCCGCCGCCCGCGGGCGACCCGCCCGAGGCCGCCGCGCGCCTCCGTCGCCACCACGCTGCGTCTGACCGCCGGCCGTCGCCCAGCTCCGCTGCCCCACTCACCGCGATCCCACACCGCCGGGAACCCGCGCCCGCGCCTTCTTCTCCTCTCCGCTGTCGCCTCACCGGATCGGGTCACCGGCGCCAAGTCCGGCCAACCTCTCCCTCACCTACGGCCGCCTCCGTCTTCTCCAGCAAGTCTGGCGACATCTCCGGCCAACTAACTCCGGCGAATCTCGGCTTCCGCACCGTTAAACCCTAGATCCCGTTGACTTTCGGAGAGGTTGATTTTCTCTAAGTATTTCCCCCTAGCATTTTCAGCCCCTGTTCACCGTGCCATAACTTGTTGCATACAGCTCCGTTTTGTGCGTGCAATATATCAAAATGTTCATCATGATGTGTTCTTCATTTCATTCCATTGTGACATGTTTGTTTGTGTCTATCTTGATGCCCAAATAGTTGATGCAAGAGTTCTATAAAATGTTAGGTGCTGATTCTTATCTGAGTATGAGAATTTGTCATTTTTTCTACATTTATTGTGTGCTGCATATGGTCATGAGCTCTACATTTGTTTTGGTATATGCCATGCCATCTTTACAGGGGTGTATGACATGCATTTTTGATATCTTTGTGGTGACTAGAACAAGCATGCAAAGTAGCCTTCGTGTTATTGTTGATTTCAGGATCTCAGGAATTTCACAGTCATTTCCTGCTGTTATTTGTATGCCATGTATTCATGTTGCTACAGAGAGATACATGCTTTGTTTGAGTATCTTCAGTAAGGATGATTTTGACATATGATTGTGCTCTATCCATCCATGCCCCTGTTTGCAATTATGGAGCGCCCTAGCATGACTCAATCTTGCTCTACTTTTGCTATAAAATGTTCCTGGCAGATTGTTTACATGTTAATCAATGTTGCCATGGCTGTTGTAGTTGATCCAAGCATGCTATAAACTTGTTGTTGCCATGGTTAGCCTTATGATCATGTCTTCTTGCTGGTAGTATGCTTAGTTTGTCATGCAATGCCTTGTGGTGAGTGTATCGAGCTCGCAAAGAGGCCTTCATAATTCTGTTTATGCCATGTTCAGTTTTCTGCTAAGTCTGAATCTGTTAACGAAACTTGCTATGTTTACATGGGTGCCATGATATCTGCTGATCCTTTTTGTCTTATGGTCAGTAAGGGACTTTTGTGCTATGCTTTGAGTATATTAATGCCATGCCTTGTACTGCTATGATATGATCTTGTAGCATGTTGTTTGCTTGCTCTAAACATTGCTTCCTGATGTTAATTCCTCGCATGTTAGTATTTTCACTAAGTCTGTGAAGCTGATATCTTTTGCACTTTTGCCATGCTTGTTTGAACCTGATATTATGTGATTTAGCCGTAGCTCAGTGTTTATATTTTGTCAAGCATTGTGAGTAGATCACTGCCATGTGCTTTGTTGCTATGTTGGAGTGCAGTAACTTAGTTTCTTGTTGCATTCTAGATGGCATTGTGCTGTTAATCGCAGAATTGTGCCATTATTGTTTTGCTTGCCATTTGCAAACCGTGCATCCGATTCCGGTGATCTTTATATCTATTTCGACTGAAATCAACTCATCTTTCCAGCGGCACACTTGGTTTGCCAAGTTGGTGCCTGGTTCAATCTTTCCTTTCTGAAGCACGGATATGCATTGCATATCACATCCCGCATAACATGCCATGTTTTGCATCATGTTGCTTGCGCATTGCACCGTGATTGATTTTTAGTCTTTTGCTTCTGTTCTTGTCTTGGGTAGAGCCGGGAGACGAGTACGTGAACGAGGAACCCGTTGAGTACGCTTACGAGGATCAAGCTTTCGTCAACTCGGAGAACTTTGCAGGCAAGATGACCATACCCTCGAAATCACTTCTATCTTTGCTCGCTAGTTGTTTGCTCTATTTCTATGCTGTGATACCTACCACTTGCTATATCATGCCTCCCATATTGCCATGCCAAGCCTCTAACCCACCTTTCCTAGCAAACCGTTGTTTGGCTATGTTACCGCTTTGCTCAACCCCACTTATAGTGTTGCTAGTTGCAGGTGAAGATGAAGTTTGTTCCTTGTTGGAACATGGATATTGTTGGGATATAATTATTATATCTTGTTTACTTTAATGCATCTATATACTTGGTAAAGGGTGGAAGGCTTGGCCTTATGCCTGGTGTTTTGTTCCACTATTGCCGCCCTAGTTTCCGTCATACCGGTGTTATGTTCCTTGATTTTGTGTTCCTTACGTGGTTGGGTGTTATGGGAACCCCTTGACAGTTTGCCTTGAATAAAACTCCTCCAGCAAGGCCCAACCCTAGTTTTTACCATTTGCCACCTAAGCCTTTTTCCCTTGGGTTCCGGGGACTCAAGGGTCATCTTTATTTTAAACCCCCGGGCCAGTGCTCCTCTGAGTGTTGGTCCAAAACAGAGCCACTTGCAGCGCCACCTCGGGGAAACTTGAGGGTTGGTTTTAGTTGTACATAGTGTTCATCCGGTGTGCCCTGAGAACGAGATATGTGTAGCTCCTATCGGGATTTGTCGGCACATCGGGCGGCTTTGCTGGTCTTGTTTTACCATTGTTGAAATGTCTTGTAACCAGGATTCCGAGTCTGATCGGGTCTTCCTGGGAGAAGGAATATCCTTCGTTGACCGTGAGAGCTTGTGATGGGCTAAGTTGGGACACCCCTGCAGGGTTTTGAACTTTCGGAAGCCGTGCCCGCGGTTATGGGCAGATGTGAATTTGTTAATGTCCGGTTGTAAAGAACTTGACACATAAATTAATTAAAATGAACCAACTGCGTGTGTGGCTGTGATGGTCTCTTTTCGGCGGAGTCCAGGAAGAGAACACGGTCTCGTGTTATGCTTGAACGTAAGTAGCTTCAGGATCACTTCTTGATCATTTTTAGCTTCTCGACCGTGCTTTGCCTCTCTTCTCGCTCTCTTTTGCGTAAGTTAGCCACCATATATGCTAGTACTTGCTGCAGCTCCACCTCACTACCTTTTCCTCCCTTTAAGCTTAAATAGTCTTGATCGCGAGGTCAGAGATTGCTGAGTCCCCGTGACTCCCAAATTACTTCAAAACAGATGCAGGTGCCAATAATGCCAGTGCAGGGGACACGACCGAACTCAAGTGGGAGTTTGACGAGGATTCGGGTCGTTACTATGTGTCTTTTCCGGACGATCAGTAGAGGAGCCCAGTTGGGGTAATCGGGGATCTAGAATTTGGGGTTGTCTTTCTTTATTTGGTACCGTAGTCGGACCTTGATTGTATTCTGAATGATGTATGCTATATTTATGTATTGTGTGAAGTGGCGATTGTAAGCCAACTCTTTATCCCTTTCTTATTCAGTACATGGGATGTGTAAAGATTACCCCTCTTGTGACATGCCTACTATGTGGTTATGACTCTAAGTCGTGCTCCGACACGTGGGAGATATAGCCGCATCGTGGGTGTTACAGCCAAACTATATGATTTTGTAGGGATAAGCTTTCTTTGGCTATGTTATTTTGATATGACATGATTGCTTGGTTAGCATTGCTTGAAGTATTATTATTTTTATGTCAATATTAAACTTCTGTCCAGAATCTTTCAGATCTAAACATTCATTCTGCAATAAAGAGAAATACATTGAAAAATTATGTTAGGTAGCATTCCACATCAAAAATTCTGTTTTTATCATTTACCTACTCGAGGATGAGTAGGAATTAAGCTTGGGGATGCTTGATACGTCTCCAACGTATCTATAATTTTCGATTGTTCCATGCTATTATATTATCTGTTTTGGATGTTTATGGGATTTATTATGCACTATTATATTATTTTTGGGACTAACCTATTAACCGAAAGCCCAGTGCAAATTGCAGTTTTTTTGCCTATTTTAGTGTTTCGCAGAAAAGGAATATCAAACGGAATGAAACCTCCGCGAGGATCTTTTTTGGAACAAACGCAATCCAGGAGACTTGGAGTGGACGTCAAGGAAGCAGTGAGGCGGCCACGAGGTAGGGCGGCGCGCCCCCACCCCCGTGGGCCCCTTGCAGCTCCACCAACCTACTTCTTTCGCATATATATACTCTTATACCCTAAAAACATCCGGGGAGCCACGAAACCACTTTTCCACCGTCGCAACCTTCTGTAGCTGTGAGATCCCATCTGGGGACCTTTTCCGGTGATCTGCCGGAGGGGGATTCGATCACGGAGGGCTTCTACATCAACACCATAGCCTCTCCGATGATGTGTGAGTAGTTTACCACAGACCTTCGAGTCCATAGTTATTAGCTAGATTGCTTCTTCTCTCTCTTTGGATCTCAATACAAAGTTCTCCTCAATGTTCTTGGAGATCTATTTGATGTAATTCTTTTTGCGGTGTGTTTGCCGAGATCCGATGAATTGTGGGTTTATGATTAAGATTATCTATGAACAATATTTGATTCTTCTCTGAATTCTTATATGCATGATTTGATATCTTTGCAAGTCCCTTCAACTTATCAGTTTGGTTTGGCCTACTAGATTGATCTTTCTTGCAATGGGAGAAGTGCTTAGCTTTGGGTTCAATCTTGCGGTGTCCTTTCCTAGTGACAGCAGGGGAAGCAAGGCGTGTATTGTATTGTTTCCATCGAGGATAAAAAGATGGGGTTTATATCATATTGCTTGAGTTTATCCCTCTACATCATGTCATTTTGCCTAATGTGTTACTCTGTTCTTTTGAACTTAATACTCTAGATGCATGCTGGATAGCGATCGATGTGTGGAGTAATAGTAGTAGATGCAGAATCGTTTTGGTCTACTTGGCACGGACGTGATGCCTATGTTCATGATCATGCCTAGATATCATTATAACTATGCACTTTTCTATCAATTGCTTGGCAGTAATTTGTTCACCCACCGTAATATTTGCTATCTTGAGAGAAGACACTAGTGAAACATATGGCCCCCGGGTCTACTTTACATCATATAAGTTTCCGATCTACAATTTTAGTTTACTATTTATTTTGCAATCTTTACTTTTCAATATATACAACAAAAATACCAAAAATATTGATGTTATTATCTGTATCAGATCCCACTCTCATAAGTGACCGTGAAGGGACTGACAACCCCTTTATCGTGTTGGTTGTGAGGTTCTTGTTTGTTTGTGCAGGTACTAGGTGACTTGCATGTAGTCTCCTACTGGATTGATACCTTGGTTCTCAAAAACTGAGGGAAATACTTACGCTAATTTGCTGCATCACCCTTTCCTCTTTAAGGGAAAACCAACACATGCTCAAGAGGTAGCATGCCGGAGTCGCTAAGCGATTGAACTTTGTAGGGATGTGGGTGCTTCATCTTGACCAATTGGAGCTTGGAGCATAGTTCTTCACTTGCTAAGTTATGGAAACTCCCTCCATCGATGATGACCTTGGCAGACCTTCCATTGATGCCGGCCTTGGTATGAAAGATATGGCATCTTTGGTTTTCTTCTTGTTGATGTTGAAGAGTCAAGACCTTGGAGATAACGAGAGCGGGGCTTGAATCTTTGTCACAAAAGACTTGTTCCTCTTCATCTTCATTCACTTGTCGGTGCATGGCCACTTGCTCAAGGGCTTCCATTTCGCCTTCGCTCATGGAGTCATATGTACCATCGTCGTTGAGGATCATGTTTCGCTTGTTGGTACACTCAAAGGACTTGTGGCCTCGGCCTCCGCATGTGAAGCATTTGAAGGAACTTGTCTTGAAAGTCTCATCGGTTGGGGTAGAGGATGGTGAAGCTCTTGGCTTGAAGTTTCTTGTAGTAGGAGGATGACTTGAGGTTGTCGAAGTTTTCTTGTAACTCGACTTGTCGGTGTTGCTTGTATATGGCTTGATTGAGCTGGAAGGTGTTGGAGTCGTCGAAGCTTGGTTGTTGGAGAACCATAGACTTGGATGAGAACTTGTCATATTTGAAGTCATCTTGCACTTGCTGTTCCGCTTTGGTAGCTTGATGCACGAGCTCGATGAGGTTCAAGTATGGTTGGAAGTCAGCGATCTTCTTGATAGGATGATTGAGTCCATTCAGGAAACGTGATATAGTTCGCTCATCATCTTTCGTGACATTAGCTCGTATCATGGAAATCTCCATTTCCTTGTAGTATTCTTCAACGCTCTTGGTTCCTTGCTTGAGGAGTTGTAGTTTCTTGACGAGGTCGCGGTTGTAGTAGGTTGGCACGAAGCATGCTCTCATGACATCCTTCATTTGCACCCAAGTAGTCATGGGTGGTTCACCTCTTGCCACTCGGCGCTCAATGACTTGTTCCCACCAAATGAGGACATAGTCTTGGAACTCAAGGGATGCCATCGTGATCTTCTACCGTCGGATTACGGGTTCCGGCAAACCCTTGAGGTTTGAACACTGGGGTGCGCACGAAGATCTCTCTCCCTCGCGAGCTCACTCTCGCAACGATCTCTAAGCCTAGCTCGCCGAACCCGAAGAACAAGGGACACAAGGGTTTATACTGGTTCGGGCCACCATTGTGGTGTAATACCCTACTCCAGTGTGGTGTGGTGGATTGCCTTGTAGGCTGAGGATGAACAAGTACAAGGGATGAACAACCTCCTGAGGAGAGGTGTTCTTGATCTCGATGAGCTAGTGTGTGTGTGGATGGTCTAGATGATACTCCCTCCCTCTTTGCTAAGGTGGTGGATAGCCCTATTCATAGAGGACCTGGTCCTCTTCCCAAATATTTGGCGGGAAGGGATCGCACAATGGCCAGTTTGAAGGGGGACAACTAGCACAAGTTATCCTGACAAAAGGTGGTCTTCGCCTGCTGAAAGTTCAACTATCCCTAGGTGGTTTTGGTAATTCCTAACAACATATATCTCATTGAGCTAATGCTATTCCAAGATTAATATTTCAGGAAAAGCTCAATGAATGGCATGGCATGGATGAGGAAAGTGGACCCCTCAAAATACTAAGGACAAAAAGATTGGCTCAAGCTCAAAGCTCAAGACTCTACATTTTATATTTTAGTGATCCAAGATCACATTGAGTCTATAGGAAAAGCCAATACTATCAAGGAGGGATGAGGTGTTGCTTGATGAGGTTATTGCTTCATAGTGCTTAGTGATATGCTCCAAAACCCTCAACTACCTTCCCACATCCACATATGACCTAAACCAAAAGTCAAACTCGGCCCCACCGAGTTCAGATGTCATAGCCACTGCCACAAACCATAGGCAAATCAGTCTCACCGATAGGGATCTCGGTCACACCGAGAAGGGGTTGTAATCTCTCTGTTTCCCTTCGTAACGTTTCGGTCCTACCGAGATGAGCGATCGGTCCCACCGAGATTGTAATGTAAACTCTCTGTTTCCCTTTTGTAACATTTCGGTCCCACCGAAATGAGAAAATCAGTCCCACCGAGTTTACCTGACCAACTCTCTGGTTAGCTTATTACCAAAATCGGTCCCACCGAGTTTGTGTAATCGGTCACACCGAGATTACATTATGCCCTAACCCTAACCATATCGGTCCTACCAAGTTGCATCTCAGTCCCACCGAAAATCCTAACGGTCACTAGGTTTGCTAAATCGGTCCGACCGAGTTTCTCAATTCGGTCTCACCGAGATTGGTAAATTGTGTGCAATGGTTAGTTTTTGTGTGGAGGCTATATATACCCCTCCACCCACTCTTCATTCATGGAGAGAGCCATCAGAACATACCTACACTTCCAATACACATTTTCTGAGAGAGAACCACCTACTCATGTGTTGAGGCCAATATATTCCATTCCCACCATATGAATCTTGATCTCTAGCCTTCCCCAAGTTGCTTTCCACTCAAATATTCTTTCCACCAAATCCATATCCTGTGAGAGAGAGTTGAGTGTTGGGGAGACTATCATTTGAAGCACAAGAGCTAGGAGTTCATCATCAACACACCATTTGTTACTTCTTGGAGAGTGGTGTCTCCTAGATTGGCTAGGTGTCACTTGGGAGCCTCCGACAAGATTGTGGAGTTGAACCAAGGAGTTTGTAAGGGCAAGGAGATCGCCTACTTCGTGAAGATCTACCGCTAGTGAGGCAAGTCCTTCGTGGGCGATGGCCATGATGGGATAGACAAGGTTGCTTCTTTGTGGACCCTTCGTGGGTGGAGCCCTCCGTGGACTCGCGCAACTGTTACCCTTCGTGGGTTGAAGTCTCCATCAATGTGGATGTACGATAGCACCACCTATCGGAACCACGGCAAAAACATCCATGTCTCCAATTGCGTTTGAATTCTCCAAACCCTTCCCTTTACATTCTTGCAAGTCGCATGCTTTACTTTCCGCTGCTCATAGACTCTTTGCATGCTTGCTTGAATTGTGTTAAGATTGCTTGACTTGTGCTAAGATAGCTAAAATCTGCCAAAGACTAAAATTGGGAAAAGGCTAGATTTTTATTTGGTCAAGTAGTCTAATCACCCCCCTCTAGACATACCTTCGATCCTACAAGTTGTATCATAGCTTTGGTCTCCATTTGCTTTGGTTTCCATAGCTTTTGGTGGTCATAGCCTTGGTTTCACAACCTAGGAGAGTATGGTGTCTAGCGAGGGAAATTACCACCGTAGAGGTCCTTACTTTGATGGTACAAATTTTGCTAGTTGGAAGCATAAGATGAAAATGCATATTCTTGGACATAACCCCGCCGTTTGGGCTATTGTGTGTGATGGCTTGCAAGGTGAATTCTTTGATGGGAGAGAACCGAATCATGAAGCTACCACGGAAGAGTTGAAGATGCTACAATACAATGCTCAAGCTTGTGATATCCTCTTCAATGGATTGTGCCCCGAAGAATTCAACAAAATCAGCCGTCTTAAGAATGCAAAGGAAATTTGGGATACTTTGATTGATATGCACGAAGGTACCGACTCCGTCAAGGAATCCAAGTTGGATGTGCTTCAAAGTCAACTTGACAAGTTCAAAATGAAGGATGGTGAAGGTGTCGCTGAAATGTACTCTAGGCTTGCTCTTATCACAAATGAGATTGCCGGCTTAGGAAGTGAAGAGATGACCGACAAATTCATCATCAAGAAGATCCTAAGAGCCTTGGATGGAAAATAAGATACCGTATGCACATTGATCCAAATGATGCCAAATTACAAAGATCTCAAGCCAACGGAAGTCATTGGAAGAATTATTGCTCATGAGATGTCACTCAAGGATAAGGAGGAGCTCCATAACAAGTCAAGTGGTGCTTACAAAGCCTCATGTGAAGCCCCCACATCATCAAGTGAGAAACAAACCTTCAATGAAGAATTGAGCTTAATGGTGAAGAACTTCAACAAGTTCTACAAGAATAGAAGCAAAGAGAGAAGTTCCAAGTCAAGGTCCTACAATGACAAAAGATCTTCTAGTCGAGAGCGAAACTGCTACAATTGTGGAAGACCCGGACACTACTCCAATGAGTGTACGGCTCCCCACAAGAGAAGAGAAGATTCTCCCAAAAGAAGAAGTAGAAGAGAAGAATCACCATCAAGGGAGAGAAGGAGTAGGGATGATCGATATGAATGAAGACCCTCTCGGAGAATCAAGGATTCGGAAAGGAAGGACAAGTCATCAAGGAGCTACACAAAACGAAGACATCAAGCTGAATGGGTATCCGGCTCCGACTCCGACAATGACTCCGAGAGAAGCTATCACTCCGACTCCGAATATACTCAAGATGAAGGTGTTGCCGGTCTAGCACTTGTGTCAACCAACTCCTACGACATATTTGATTCACCAAATGAAGGAACTGGAAGATGCTTCATGTCCAAAGGTCCAAAGGTATCACACCCCAAGTATGTTGATTTCAATAGTGATGAAGATGACTTGTTAGGTGATGATGTTACTTGTTGACAACTATAGTGATGAATACTATGATCAAACGAATGACAATGATAAGGAGAAGATTGAGTCTCCAACTAAAGAACTAAACACTCTTAAGTTAGCTCATGAAACTATCTTAGGAGATCATCGAAAACTTTTAAGGACTCGTGAGAAATTAGTTTTGAGAAGCTCAACCTTGAGCAAGAGCATGAGTTCTTAAAGGCAATCAATGATGATCTTCGCAAGAAAAGTTCTTCTTGCATTGCCAAGCGTTTACTCTTATCCACTTACATGCCTCAAGTCAAGTCTAGTAACAAGAACAAGAAAGATTCTTCTTCTAGTAGTAATAATAATCATGCTAAATCCAATGTTGTTGCTTCTAGTAGTTCTCTTGATTCCACTAATGATTCTCTTAGACAAGTTACACTTCAGCAAGAAAACAACTTATTGAAGGGAATCATAGAGAAAGGTGTTTACAAGAGCCTTGCCGGGAGTAAGCAATTCGAGGAAATTGTACGCAAGCAAGGAAGGCACCGAAAGAATCAAGGTATTGGTTTTGAACGAAAGTTCAATGCCAATGGAGTTGAGTGGGAAGAAGATCAATACCCCAAGACGAAGGTTGTTCCTCAACAAGAGAAGTATGATCCTACTTCTTTCAAAATGACACAAGCTCAAGATGATCCTCCGCCACAAGACCACAAGCAAAAAGGCAAGGACAAGCTTCAAGAGGAAATTGATGCATTTGAAGAAGCTCCTAAGGCCTTGGTCAAGTGGGTTCCCAAGACTACATCAAGTTCCACTTCATCATGTACAACTACAACTCCGAGGATTCCCATCGAGATGGTGTGGATCCCGAAGAAGAAGAACTAGAGAGTTCTTGAGGGTGACTCTGCCAACATGCTTCACTCTTATCATTTGGCAAGAACGAGTGCATTCAACTTCCACATCTTACACTAGTTCAAGGAGTCACAAACCCTCTTGTTGGTAAGACAAGGGACAAGGTAACCTAAAGCTTTCATAGACATCATCTTGTGTGTGCATGACTCTATGTCTATGGATATCCTTGTTTGTTCCTTGTGGGACTAACCCGTGTAGGTATTGAAAGTGCAACTCACTCCAAAGGATAGCTCCAAATGATCTACATCAACATTGAGCATCCACATCTTCAACATCTACATGAAGTCATCATCGACAAAACCCAAGGTTAGTTCATCCCTCTTAGGGGGATCTCACATCTAGGGGGAGCTTTACTCTAACAATTGAGTTAAAGCAACTCTAATGGTGTGAACACAACAACGCTTTTATGTAAAAGTGGTAACCCCACTTGTGCTTAAACAATGAGTATGACCTATGATCAAATGTTCTCATTTGACTCCTAAGTCAATATACTCATATATAGATGACCTAGTCATCGCCAATTGCTTGATAGATGCTAGAATTGTTTGTGCATGCTTTGCCACATATTTCATTTGTCATTTTATTGTGTGAGCATGTTGGTTGCATAATTTACTCATTCGAGGAAATCCACTTGTTGTTTTGATTGATTGGTTTCCTTTTTTTGGGGACAAGTGGATGGACAAGAATGCCTAAGAACCTTCTCTAGCTATCTATGCTTTTCTCGTCTCAAACTCTATTCATGCTGCATCACAAAATTTGATCAAGTCATATTCGAACCACTCTGTGTGAGGAGCACTCAGAGTCCCCGATTCGTCATAGACTTAAACTTCCAAAACTTCTTTGTGTGTTTCGGTCTGACCGATTCATCCATTTCGGTCATACCGAGATCACTAAGTCGATCTAGGTTTTCAATCTCGGTGCAACTGATTCAAACCTTTCGGTCACACCGAGTTTCAGTAACTACTTGCAGTTATGAATCTCGGTGCCACCGATTTGTTCCACTCAGTCACACCGACAAGGTCAGGCTATATATATCCACAGGTCAAATTTTGGAAAACTTTCCGAACCTCCTTGCCCGCGCTTAGCCTACTCTGCCTCCCTGGTTCTCCGGATCGTCCTCCTCGTCGCCAGTTGCCTCCTGCCGCTGGTCTCCGCCGCCGTCAACGGGATCATCTCCGCCGTTGCCGCCGTAGCAAGTTCATCGCCGAACTAGGGTATGGACTTGAACTTTGTGCTATTCTAACTCCGATTCCCTAGCACATTGCTTTGCCATGTATATTGCCACGATTGAGATCATTCTATCCATCGAAAACACTCCGTAGTTTAGTCGTGAATTGAAAATTTAGGGTTAGGTTTCCGCCGAAACCATCTCGGACCGACCGAGTTGATGAAATCGGTTCCACCGATTTGGCTCAGGCCATTGCACATGTGATTCTCGGTCTGACCGAGAATTGCAAATCGTTTGACCGAGTTCAGCACTTTGTGAAACCCTAGCAGTCTCGGTGCCACCGAACTGTGACTCGGTCTGACCGTGTTCACTAGTTTAGGTTCCAAAAGCTGCTTCGGTATCACCGAGTTTGCAAATCGGTAGATCCGAAATGCTTTCTGTGGAAAACTAAAACTAAGTTTTTAGTTCATTCTTTTGCAAAAACCTCTGTACTTTGTGATGCTCATCCACTCTACCTCATCTATAATCTATTCACAGGGTCAGTTGTCAGAGATTTCATTATGTCTTATCAAAGTGATAGTCAGAACAAGTCAGAGGAGCAGGTTCACTTGAGTGAGGGCACTAGTCCCTCTAGCAGCTCAAATGATGGAAGCAGGAGCACACCAAGAAATCTGCCAAAGGCTGCCACCAGGGCCAGAAAGAAGAAAACTTCTGAATCTGAGGATGAAGACTACGTAGCAGTTGAGGATGAGGCCACTTCCAAAAAGAAAGTGGTTAAGAAGGTATAGCACTGCTGCTGCCACTAAGCCTGGTATGAAGACCAAAGTACCTGCAAAGAGAATTCCCATGTCTAAAGCCAGAGCCTCTACTCAAGTACCTTTGGAATCTGAACCCAAAGAGGGTGCTGCAGAAGGGAAGAATAGGAAGGAAAGGGTCAAAAAGACCACTGCCAAAGTGCTTGGGAGATCCTCAATCATGAGAGACTCTGAAGAGGAAGAGGAAGAAGATGCTGCACCAGCACCTAAGGCACATAAACTTATGGGAGATGCCATAAGATCCGGGGCTGCTCAATCTAAGCCCAAAGGAACTTCTAAGCCAGCTGCTCCAAAACCCAAAACTGCACCAAAGAGGAGTACCAGGAACATTCTAGCTACTGAGAAAAACAAGGCCCCAGTGCCTGAAACTGTTGCTGAAGAAGAAGATGACGAGACACATGTTTTGAGGAAGTTAAAGCCAAAAATTCCAGATCATAATGATGCTCATCCTGTAGAAAAAAACATGAAGATCGGGAAGGACTCAGGATTGAGGCTATGGAGAGAGTCAGATCCATATGCCACCAAAAGGAGAACTGCTGTGGACTACAGGTTCCATACCAAAGAACATCAGGATTTTTATGAGACAGTGTTGCTTGACAAGAAACCAATAGTATGTGACATGAGATGGGTCAACTGGGAGTACATCAAGGAGAATGAAGAACATTATCCAGGAGTATATGACAGTTTCAAGGCTTGTGGAGTTGATGAGTTTGTGGCTCAGAAGCTCACAAAGTGGAATGAGGAGCTTATCATGCAGTTCTACTCCACAGCTCACTTCTACCCAGATGGCAAGATAGTCTAGATGTCTGAAGGCACTAGATACCAGTCAACAGTAGCAGAATGGGCTCAATTGATCAATGCTCCTGAGGAGAATGAAGATGACTTGGATGTCTATGCCAAGAAGAAGAAGGATCACAACTCCATGGCTAGCATGTACAAGGAGATTCCTGATGCAGATCTTGAGACTCACCAATTTGGATCAGTGAAACACCTTGTCGGTGTCAAAACCGGCGGATCTCGGGTAGGGGGTCCCGAATTGTGCGTCTAGGCCAGATGGTAACAGGAGGCAGGGGACACGATGTTTTACCCAGGTTCGGGCCCTCTTGATGGAGGTAAAACCCTATGTCCTGCTTGATTAATATTGATGATATGGGTGTTACAAGAGTAGATTTACCACGAGATCAGAGAGGCCAAACCCTAGAAGCTAGCCTATGGTATGATTGTATGTTGTGATTGTCGTCCTACGGACTAAAACCCTTCGGTTTATATAGACACCGGAGAGGGTTAGGGTTACACAAGGTCGGTTACAAAGGAGGAGATATCCATATACGTATTGCCTAGCTTGCCTTCCACGCCAAGTAGAGTCCCATCCGGACACGAGACGAAGTCTTCAATCTTGTATCTTCATAGTCTAACAGTCCGGCCAATGGAGATAGTCCGGCTGTCCGGAGAACCCCTAATCCAGGACTCCCTCAGTAGCCCCTGAACCAGGCTTCAATGACAATGAGTCCGGTGCGCAGTTGTCTTCGGCATTGCAAGGCGGGTTCCTTCTCTGAATACATCACAGAAGAATTTGAATACGAAGATAGTGTCCGACCTTGCAAAATAAGTTCCACATTCCACCGTAGAGAGAATAATGTTTTCGCAGATCTAATTCGCTAGCTTGTTTCGGCTGCATAACGTTACGTCATGGCCCGGTGATTATTCGAATCGTTTCTTTTAACCAACCCCGCACATAACGCGAGGCAGTTTTTCGACATGTCTTGTCAAAGCAGAGATCGTGTCCCCTTATTAAAGGATTCTCATCAATACGGGTGTGGGTAACCCAACCGCACCATCAATTACAGCGCTTGGGGGATAAGCGAGTTTTACCAGGCAAGTGGGGACGCTTAGTTTCGTCCGCCCATATAAAGGAATAAGGATTCACCTTTCTATCCACGCCTTCTTCCTCCTGTGCTCATCCGCTCCCGCACACTCGAGCTCTAGCACCCAAGTCCTCACTTCCATCTCAACCTTCTCCAACCATGTCCGAAGTGGGAGGCAAGTGGATGGTCTCCTCCGTCATGGAGGGAGACGTCAAGAAACTGAGGAGAGCCGGATTCCTGCCCGACGACATCGCGCACCGGCTCCCAGATGAGGGGCAACTCATCCCCACCCCCAGGCCCCATGAGAGGGTGGTATTCCTCACCCATTTCTTCCACGGACTAGGATTCCCTCTCCACCCCTTCGTCCGGGGCTTATGTTTTATTACGGCCTGGATTTCCACGATCTGGCCCCGAACTTCATCCTCAACATCTCGACGTTTATCATCGTGTGCGAGGCCTTCCTCGGCATCAAACCCCACTTCGGCCTATGGCTGAAGACCTTCAACATCAAGCCGAAGGTGGTGGCGGCCGCCAGGCGGAATGCGGAGGCGCCATGGTGGGCAAGATGCCCAACATAACATGGCTCGAGGGCTCCTTTGTGGAAACCATAAAGGGGTGGCAATCGGGGTGGTTCTATATCACCAAGCCGCGCGACCCCGCATGGGTAGCGGCCCCCGAGTTCCGATCTGGCGCCCCCATGCGGCTCACCTCCTGGAAGGAGAAGGGCCCGTCCTGGGGTAATTCAAAAGAGCTGACCAAACTCCAGACATGTATTCAAAACATGGTGCATAAGAAGCTCAAGCTCGTCAACATAGTCCAGGTTATGCTCATCCGCCGGATACTCCCGTGCCAAAAATGGGAGTTCACCTTGTGGGAGTTCAATCCGGCGCAACACTGAACTCTGAACAGGCTCTTCGATACGACTCATGAAGATGCCTGGAGGGTGCTGTTCAAGAGCGTCGAGGTCCCTCCCCCCATCGCTGAGGATCGCGAATTCAGCGCGAAGCGCCACGCCAGTGCAGTAAGTTGTTTAACCTTTCACAGGATACTTATTTTTATATAGATTGACTTTATGTGGGATCTAAACTCCCATGCCTTTAACAGGACTGGCAGAAGATGGCCGGACAAATCGATTGTCCGACTCCCTTGCCTAAAGGCCGTGCAGACGCCCTTCTGGCGAAGATGTTGACTCCGGCCCCTTATGAGGTGCCAGAGAAGACGAAGAAGGCCAAGGGAGATCGAAAGAGTTCCTGATGCCAGGCGTTGTCGGACTCACCGTCCAATGACTCTGCGGCGCACTCTTCCCCCGAAGATGAGGAAGAGGAAGAAGAGGCTGCCCCACCGACTGGGGGAGACAAGAAAAGGAAGGCCGCCCCAACTGGGGAGGCCGGAGGGTCCAAGAAGGGAAGGACTCTCCTTCCGGACAGCTCCACCGCCGCCGACGAAAGTGAAGACGAGTGGTTGCCCAGGGCCAAGCCCTCGGGGAGATCGTAAGTATTCGAATACGAAAGTTACCCATAGGATTCCTCTGTCGCATTACTTTTCCTAATGCCGAACTCAATTGTGCAGGCCGCCCCGAGCCAATATCGAGGTATCCTCGGATGGCTCCCTGGGCTCATCGGACATGGATAGCGATCCAGTCCCGACTGCCACCTCCCCTCATCCTGCCGACGACGCCGAGGTGTTGTCTCAAGAGGCACCAGATCGAGGGGAGATAGTCCCGGAGGCGCCTCAAGGCGACCTTCCGGACTCCGGGAGCAGAGGTGACGGGGCCCCTGAGAGCTCCGAGTTCGGCCCTCAGCCGAACACCGCGCCGGAACCTCCAGTGGTTCCGGGCTCGGGTAGGCTGTATCCTTCTAAGAGGGGTGAGATGCCTGTGCCAGCGACCTCTGTCCATCCATAGGTGCCGGACAATCTGTTGGAAGCGCTTCACAGTGCTTCCATCGAGGAGGAGCACCGCACTATCATGAGTGCGGTGATCCAGAAGGTTCAGTCCGCCAAGAGCGGATTGACTGAAGCCTGTACTAGCCTTCTAACAGGCTTCGAGGTAAGTGTTTTAAAATGTAGTAGAAGTATTACCGCATAGACAGTAGCCCTGATGCTTTGTTCGGTGTTCAAAAGAAAAGCCGAACAGAGGGTCAAATAATATCGCAGGAGTCTAATATAAGTATGTTAATATGCATATGCAGGCTTTGCTGTTGGCGTCCGCCGGACTAACTGCGGAGGTAGCTGTACTGAAGCAGGACCTCGATGGGTCCAATATAGAGCTCGGCCTTGTCAAGAGGCATCTCGAGGAGAACGAGGGTAAGTAACACCGCGTCTATAGATATATGTATATAAAAAAGGATGCGATTGCAAAATGACAGGATCATTGTATGTTTTGCCCGGGGCCACGACCGAGGTGGCGACCCTGAAGCAAGCGCTGACCAAGGCCGAAGATACATCGGCCAAGGAGCGCACCGAGCGAGAGAGGCACGAGGCTCGGGTGGGCGAGGTGCAACAAGAGCTCCAGGCTCTCGTGACGAAGCACGAGGCGTTGGAGCTTGACTTGAAGACGCGAGAGTCTGAGCTTGCCGCGGCCCATGAGAGCGCGAAGAGTGCCAAGGCCGAGGCCCAGAAGGCCCTTCAGGAGATCGACGCGATGAAGAAGATAGCGGCGGGTAAGGCTTTTTATATGCAAAGCAAGCATGTAAAGGTGAATTACCGACCACTTACCCGAATCCGGAGCTCTTCAGGAGCATTCACAGATTTTCCCCGTGGTGTGTCCGATGCCGCACAATTCTACCAGGCCGAGGACGGAAGCTCGATGGAGAAGCTGTTCTGGTCTCAGTATGCTGAGGCCGAACATCTGGTGCCAATGAGCGACCAGCTGAAGCAGATGGCCGAGCTACATAAGGCGGCCGATCAGGCCATGAAGGCCTTCATAGTCCGGTTGTGGCCTGGCGACGCCCTTCCGAACAGCTTCTTCGGCCTGGTGAGGCAGCTTGTGGATGCCTGCCCCTGGCTGGAGGTCGTCAAGCGATCCGTCTGCATAGAAGGTGCACGCCGGGCTTTTGCCCATGTAAAAATGTAGTGGGTCAAGCTAGACGCCGTGAAGCTGATCAAGGAGAGGCCACCGGAGGGCAAGGAGCACCGCCACCCCGATATGTACTACGAGGGTGTTCTGCCAGGTGCCCGTCTTATCGCGGATGAGTGTTCGCAAAATGTAATATTTGAATGAGACTTGCTCATGTTGTCCTGTATGTATGAAAACTTGTTTCATATGCGCCATGCAACGCTTGTTTGAATTTAAAATATTACCTTCTGTTTGGCTGTTTATCCAATCTGAGAGATGGCTAGTCCTTGGCTTCTGCCCCCATGCCGCTAGTGCTGGGGTGTTCGGGATAAACTTGAGCACTCTTGTTCCCATATTTGGGTCCTTCGAGGGAGGTGCTCAGCACAACGAACAAGGCAACCGGACTAATATTGCTTTATCACTCTCACTTAGCCATAGAATTCTATAATTTTAAATTTCGGCGAAGCCCCTGGTGTTCGGAAGGCCGAATTCGGGGCGCGATACACGCCTGTAAGCCGGGCAGAGCCGGCCCCTCGCCCTAAGCGGCATAAGTCTTTAAGGACTCGAAAAACCTCGCCGAACAGTGACCAGTCTCTCGCCTTATCATGATAGTCAGTTTTAGCTTTCTCTACTGAGGTGCTCATCCCGGCAGAACCAGGGCACAATCGCAGTAGTTCTCCTAGCGCTACCTTAGCCGATAGAGCGGAACGTAAGGTACCAAAACATAGGAGCCGGGCAAACCCAACATTTGACAAAAGACATGATTCGGAGCTGATGCATATAATGCTATAAGTTCGGGGTGCCGCACTTGTGAAAGTGTTCGGACTTTTCACACCATATTGCGGGTACGTAAGCCCCTGGTGCAATGGCCGTACCAGAGTGTACGGTTGCAAGGCGTCGTTAATGAACACACACACACATATATATATATATATATATATATATATATATATAACAAAAATGCAATAATAGTCATAATGTCATGCATTGTTTATTAAAAGCTTGCATGAAAGCAGAGTGATACAGATGGTGCAATAAGCAAAAGAGTAGGACTATGTCCCTTCCAAGGGCGAGCTGAGGAATGATATGAAATCTGTAATCAACCTGGGAATTCCGTTGTATAACGTAGTTGTCTGCCTGCTTGGTTGCTGTATCATGTGTTTGGCAATAGAGCTGCCGGACAGTGTTTCCAGAGATTAAAGTCCTGAAAGAAAAAGAAAAATAACCAAACAGGAAGCCCCTAGTGCGGTTTAGGCCGCGTTCTGGGGCGTGCCGCAGTTGTGCCGCCCTCCCCACTTGTGCCCATGGTATTTTTAATGCGTAATTATGTACGCGTGGCATGAATATCGCCGTTGGGCTGGGATTGGGATGGCCGCCGTATTGCTACGCGAGCTCAGATCGCGCCAGGAGGTCTATTTGCCGATTGCCCCGAGCGCGCTTGAAGGTGTCCGGGCTTTGAAACGCCGAACTGGTAGGTTGCCTTGAGAGAGAGAGAGCACTCTGTTCGGAGAGAGCACTCTGTGTTTCCATTGACTGTAATAACTCCGCGAGGTCCTGGCATCTTGAGCTTGAGGTATGCATAATGCGGTACCGCATTGAATCTAGCAAATGCAGTTTGTCCGAGCAGCGCGTGATAACCACTGCGGAACGGTACTATATCGAAGATTAACTCTTCGCTTCGGAAGTTATCCGGGGATCCGAAGACCACTTGCAGTGTAATTGAGCCTGTGCAGTGGGCCTCTACGCCTGGAATGACGCCCTTAAAGGTCGTTTTTGTGGGTTTGATCCTTGAGGAGTCTATACCCATTTTGCACACTGTGTCCTGATAAAGCAGGTTCAAGCTGCTGCCGCCGTCCATAAGGACTCGAGTGAGGTGGAATCCATCGATGATTGGGTCTAGGACCAGTGCGGCGAATCCGCCATGACGGATACTAGTGGGGTGGTCCCTGCAATCGAAGGTGATCGGACAGGAGGACCAAGGGTTGAACTTTGGGGCGACTGGCTCCAACGCATATACGTCCCTGAGCGCACGCTTCCGCTCCCTCTTGGGGATGTGGGTTGCGTATATCATGTTCACCGTCCGCACTTGCGGGGGAAACCTCTTCTGTCCTCTAGTGTGCGGCTGCCAGGGTTCTTCCTCATCATCGCTATGCGGCCCCTTGTCCTTGTTTTCGGCAATTAACTTGCCGGCCTGCTTGAACACCCAACAATCCCTGTTGGTGTGATTGGCTGGCTTGTCCGGGGTGCCGCGTATTTGACACGAGCGATCGAGTATACGGTCCAAGCTGGACTGACCTAGCGTACTGTGTTTGAATGGCTTTTTCCTCTGACTGGGTTTAGAGCCCTTGAATCCGGCATTGACTGTCGTATCCTCATTATTGTCGCTGTTAATGCGGCGCTTATGTTTGTTGCAACGTGACCTGCTATTTCCATCCTTGGTATCTGAGGTACCATGGTTCTTTGATATATTATTACTGCGAGCTAGCTAGCTGTCTTCTCCCGCACAAAAGCGGGTCATGAGCGTCGTGAGGGCTGCCATAGATTTCGGCTTTTCCTGACCAAGGTGCCGGGCTAGCCACTCGTCTCGGATGTTGTGCTTGGAAGCTGCTAAGGCCTCCGCATCCGGACAGTCGACTATTTGATTTTTCTTTGTGAGGAATCGAGTCCAAAATTGCCTGGCTGACTCTTCTGGTTGCTGGATTATGTGGCTTAGATCATCGGCGTCTAGTGGTTCGCACATAAGTGCCCTGAAAGTTGTTGAGGAATGCGGCCTCCAGATCTTCCCAACAGCTAATGGAGTCTGCTGGCAAGCTATTAAGCCAATACCGCGCTGGTCCTTTGAGTTTTAGTGGGAGGTATTTGATGGCATGTAAGTCATCACCGCGGGGCATGTGGATGTGGAGGAGGAAGTCCTCAATCCATACCGCGGGATCTGTTGTGCCGTCATATGATTCAATGTTTACAGGTTTGAAACCTTCTGGGAATTGATGTTCCATTACTTCGTCTGTGAAGCATAAGGGGTGTGCGGCGCCTCTGTATTGGGTATATTGTGACACAGCTCGAATGGGTCTTGCCCACTATGTTCGGCCCGACCGGATTTGCTTTTACTATATCCGGCGTGACGTTTACCGTCTCGCAGAGTGGTGCACCCTCATGATCCGTAGATCGATCTTTAATGCTTTGCTTTGTCCTCCAAAATGTCTCGCAGGTCTGGAGTATCTCCCCATGCCTTTTTATTTGAATGGCATTGGGGTGTGGGCTGAGCTTTTGGCTGGAATGCCTCTCTATCGCGGCCACGAGGTGGCCGATCAGCCGTATCATACGCTTCTTCCTCCAGTCGGGGTAGTAACCTGCGCCTTGGGTAACTCTTGGAGGGACGCTCGAGTTTATATTCCTCGGCCGCGAGGACTTCAGTCCATCTGTCAGCTAGCAGATCTTGATCAGCTTGAAGCTGTTGCTGCTCTTTCTTCAGGCTATTTGCCATGGCCATAAGCCCACGCTTGAAGCGCTCTTGTTCGACAGGATCCTCTGGTATGGCGTATTCATCGTCGCCGAGGCTTGCCTCGTCTTCGGAGGGGGGCATGTAATTGTCATCCTCCTCCTCTCTGCCAGCCGCTCTCACAGGAGAGCTGGCTCCTTCATCCTCCTGCTCTAAATCTTGCTGGAGGGGATTGTTGTTGTCTTCGGCGCTATCCGGAGTGTTATTATCTCCTGTGTCGATATCACCACTTTTGCTTTGGCGGGACTTAGAGCGGCGCCGCTGATGTCGGCGCTTGGGTTGCTTCTTGGAGGGGTCATCCTTCGCTATCTCGTCGCCATTGCCTTCATTGGGTGTATCCACCATGTATATGTCATACGACAAGGTGGCTTTCCAGTGCCCTATAGGTGCTGGTTCATGTTTGTCTCCTACATCGTCGTCCATACCATCGATGTCTTCGGAGTCGAAGTCGAGTATGTCGGTTAAATCATCGACAGTGGCTACAAAGTGGGTGGTGGGTGGGTGTCGAATTTCTTCGTCGTCCGCATCCCAATCCAGTTGGCCATAATCCGGCCAGGGCTCTCCTGACAAAGAGAGAGACATAAGTGAATTCAGAATGTCGCTGAAGGGCGAGTGCTGAAAGTTATCTGTGGCGGTGAATTCCATGATCGGCGCCCAATTGGATTCGATTGGCAGGGGCGCGGATGGTTCGGGGTCCGGAAGAGAGTCCGGCACCTTGGAGTCATGGGCTACGCAGAGGATTATGCTGGTGTACGGCTCGATCGCTGTCGAGACTACAGCCCCTGAGGCGGTGTCTAGCCACCCGTCCTCGATTGGCGTAGTTGGCTCCGAGGTAAGGGTCGAAGCTGATGCGGGCGCGACCTCTGGGGTACCGTCCGGTGGCAGAGCTAGGTCATACCCATCGCGACAGTGCGGCGCGCCCGGCTGTGGCTCGAATCCGTCAAAGATCAAGTCCCCACGGATGTTGGACATGTAATTCAAACTTCCAAATCTGACCTGATGGCCAAGGGCGTAGCTTTCAATCTGCTCCAGATGGCCAAGCGAATTAGCCCACAGTGCAAAGCCGCCGAATACGAAGATCTGTCCGGGGAGAAAAGTCTCACCCTGGACCGCATTGCTATCGATGATAGTAGGAGCCATCAAGCCTAACGGCGACGACACAGAGGAACTCTCAATGAAAACACCAATGTCGGTGTCAAAACCGGTGGATCTCGGGTAGGGGGTCCCGAACTGTGCGTCTAGGCCGGATGGTAACAGGAGGCAGGGGACACGATGTTTTACCAAGGTTCGGGCCCTCTTGATGGAGGTAAAACCCTATGTCCCGCTTGATTAATATTGATGATATGGGTGTTACAAGAGTAGATCTACCACGAGATCAGAGAGGCCAAACCCTAGAAGCTAGCCTATGGTATGATTGTATGTTGTGATTGTCGTCCTATGGACTAAAACCCTTCGGTTTATATAGACACCGGAGAGGGTTAGGGTTACACAAGGTAGGTTACAAAGGAGGAGATATCCATATACGTATTGCCTAGCTTGCCTTCCACGCCAAGTAGAGTCCCATCCGGACATGAGACGAAGTCTTCAATCTTGTATCTTCATAGTCTAACCGTCCGGCCAATGGAGATAGCCCGGCTGTCCGGAGACCCCCTAATCTAGGAATCCCTCACACTTGCTGTCAGGACTGCCTACTATCAATTGGATCCTCAAGAACACTCTTCTGCCCAAGTCTGGTGATCACAGAATGATCAGAGGCCACTCCATCAATCTGCTACATATATTTGATGTGCCACAAAAGTTCAAGGTCATGAGTCTTATAGTTGAAACTATCAAGAGGACAGCTGCTGACCAAAAGAGAAGCTGTTGGTATGCACCACAGATCCAGGAGTTGATTAACTCCAAGATGGGCACTGGCACATACTTGTTGGACAAGGAGCACATGCCTATCTATCCCGACTTTGAGGACAACCAAGTGGTTATGAATGAGGATGAACCATCTTCTGTGCACGTTCAAGCAAAGAGGGAGAAGGCAAAGGCTGAGAAAGCTGCAAAGATGCCAACCATGGAAGAGGCATCTCAGTATCTTCTGAAGAGCAAGCAGGATCAGCTTGGCTACTTGATTGCATCCACTCTAAGGATTGAGAAAGGACTGGCCACCCTGACTCAAAACCAGGAGAGCTTGGAAAGGATCGTGGAGCCGAAGTTCTATGACATGGATGTGAAGGTAACTGAGATCCAGTCTGTTGTGGAGCAACTTCAGGATGATATGCAGGAGAGGAAGGGCAAGACAACCACTAATGCGTTTGCCAGAGTGCCTAGAGCTCAGAGATCTGCTGCAGTGCCTGTTCCAGACACCAAAGCAACTTCATCTACACCAGCTACAGCTTCAGTACCACCAGCTCCAGCACCTACTCCATCAGCTCCATCTACATCGACTGAAGCCTTCGTTCTTGGAGTTATTCGGACACCACCACCTGAAGACCAAGCTTGAGAGATGATTTAGTGCTATGCATTTTCTATGAACTTTTTGGTAACTTGTTGCCAAAGGGGGAGAAAAATGTATAGATCATAGGCTTCGAGAGAGAGTGTTGCTTTTTATTCTCTCTTGCTTTGGTGGTTGAACTTTATTTGCTTGATTGAGATACTTTCTATCTGTGCGCTACTTGGATGATCATGTGTGTTTGATCATATGCTAAATTAATGCTTGTTGGATGACATTATCATTTTATCCCTATATGATCATTCACTTTGCTGGTGATGAGTGCATGTATTTAATTATTATCATTTTGAGCGCTCCACCAAGATGTATGTGACATGGAAGAGTAACCCATGAGCCTAATTCTCTGTGCATTTGCAGTCCAAAGCAAATCATAAACTATGCACAAATTTAGGGGGAGCTCTTGCTTTTCACATACTTCTCAAAGAGACAATGTTTTCACTCTTATTATCATTCGTCGAAGCTTTGATCTATATGTTGTCATTAATTACCAAAAGGGGGATTTTGAAAGTGCAACTATCCCTAGGTGGTTTTGGTAATTCCTAACAACATATAGCTCATTGAGCTAATGCTATTCCAAGATTAATATTTCAAGAAAAGCTCAATGAATGGCATGGCATGTATGAGGAAAGTGGACCCCTCAAAATACTAAGGACAAAAAGATTGGCTCAAGCTCAAAGCTCAAGACTCTACATTTTATATTTTAGTGATCCAAGATCACATTGAGTCTATAGGAAAAGCCAATACTATCAAGGAGGGATGAGGTGTTGCTTGATGAGATTCTTGCTTCATAGTGCTTAGTGATATGCTCCAAAACCCTCAACTACCTTCCCACATCCACATATGACCTAAAGCAAAACTCAAACTCGTCCCCACCGATTCTTTCTATCCGGTGCCACCGAGTTCAGATGTCATAGCCACTGCCACAAACCCTAGGCAAATCGGTCTCACCGATAGGGATCTCGGTCACACTGAAATGGGGTTGTAATCTCTCTGTTTCCCTTCGTAACATTTCGGTCCTACCGAGATGAGCGATGGGTCCCACCGAGATTGCAATGTAAACTCTCTGTTTCCCTTTTGTAACATTTCGGTCCCACTGAAATGAGCAAATCGGTCCCACCGAGTTTACCTGACCAACTCTCTGGTTATCTTATTACCAAAATAGGTCCCACCGAGTTTGTGTAATCGGTCACATCGAGATTACGTTATGCCCTAACCCTAACCACATCGGTCCTACCTAGTTGCATCTCAGTCCCACCGGAAATCCTAACGGTCACTAGGTTTGCTAAATCGGTCCGACCGAGTTTCTCAATTCGGTCTCACCGAGATTGGTAAATTGTGTGTAACGGTTAGTTTTTGTGTGGAGGCTATATATACCCCTCCACCCACTCTTCATTCGTGGAGAGAGCCATCAGAACATACCTACACTTCCAATACACATTTTCTGAGAGAGAACCACCTACTCATGTGTTGAGGCCAAGATATTCCATTCCCACCATATGAATCTTGATCTCTAGCCTTCCCTAAGTTGCTTTCCACTCAAATCTTCTTTCCACCAAATCCATGTCTTGTGAGAGAGAGTTGAGTGTTGGGGAGACTATCATTTGAAACACAAGAGCAAGGAGTTCATCATCAACACACCATTTGTTACTTCTTGGAGAGTGGTGTCTCCAAGATTGCCTAGGTGTCACTTGGGAGCCTCCGACAAGATTGTGGAGTTGAACCAAGGAGTTTGTAAGGGCAAGGAGATCACCTACTTCGTGAAGATCTACCGCTAGTGAGGCAAGTCCTTCGTGGGCGATGTCCATGATGGGATAGACAAGGTTGCTTCTTCGTGGACCCTTCGTGGGTGGAGCCCTCCGTGGACTCGCACAACCGTTACCCTTCGTGGGTTGAAGTCTCCATCAACATGCATGTACGAAGCACCCCCTATCGGAACCACGACAAAAACATCCGCGTCTCCAATTGCGTTTGAATTCTCCAAACCCTTCCCTTTACATTCTTGCAAGTTGCATCTTTACTTTCCGCTGCTCATAGACTCTTTGCATGCTTGCTTGAATTGTGTTAAGATTGCTTGACTTGTGCTAAGATAGCTAAAATCTGCCAAAGACTAAAATTGGGAAAAGGCTAGATTTTTATTTGGTAAAGTAGTCTAATCACCCCCTCTAGACATACTTTCGATCCTACACCTGCCAAAGACTCTGGTGGTGATGCCGTCATGGACTCCGCGGTGACCTCTGTCCTGCCGTCCTGCTGGTCTTGGTCTTGTTGCACCGATATGGAAACCTTTGCTTGATGCCTCGGGACTCCTCGCCTGCGGTTGCCTCCTTAGCACCAAAGAGGAAACTGGCACCCTACGCCCGCTGGCGCCCGCCTGGCCTTGGTCGTCATGGCTCACGTCACGCGGACATCGCGAGGTGCCCCTTGCATAGATATCTCCACTCCTTAGGTGCCAGCCTAGGGAGGCTGCCCCTGAGGAGGTCTTGTGTCATCCACCTCACGAGGCTTGGACGAGGGTCTTGTATGGTTGCTGATGAAGATGGGCCGTACCAGGCCGCTGGAGGAGCCACGCCCTGGGCCATAGGCAGGCAGGTCGGGGTACCCCCATTCCCAGGATGCCGACAGTAGCCCCCGGGCCCAAGGCACGCTCATACTTGGCTTCGCGGCGAAGCCATGGGTCAAGTGCGGAGCGCCACGGGCTCCAATAGCCTGCGACCTTGATTGACGCGTGGCGACTGACGAGACGTGTGTGCCTCCACTTCCCCATGCAACCTCGATTTCCGCCTGGCTAGGCAACCACTGTCGTCTTCATAGCTCTGCCTCCTTTAGAGGCAGCACTCTCCGCCACTCCCTCATCCTCCGGAAGGCAGCGGATCTCTTCCCCTGGTCCAATCTGACACCAACTCCCCCCGCCGCCATGGCACCAAGCAGGAAGAACAAGGGGAAGAAGGAGTCCCGTACCTTGGCCCCCGCGATGCTGGTCTTCGAGCCCGCCATTGAGCGGTCGGTGGTGCTCAACCAAGAGGCGATGAGCAAGGTGCGCTCGGTGCTTGCCGTTGATTTCAATGAGTGGGGGACGACGGTGGCCTGGCCTGCTTCCCGTGCCAAAGTTGATAGGTCGGCCACCGAGGTCTCCATCCATCTTCACGCCCTCTAGGCAAGCTTGATTCCCCCCTTCTCCAATTTCTTCAATGTCGTGCTCTCGCATTACCAGATCAATGAGATGCATCTCGGTCCCCAATCCATCATCCTCCTTGCTGTCTTTGCCTTCGTCTGTGAAGCCATGATGGGCATTGCCCCTTCCGTGTCCCTGCTTCGCCTCTTCTTCTCGTTGCACCTCACAGATCCTCTCCAGCGCTCAGGGTGCGTATCCCTTCAGGCCGTCATGGCGACGACCGTCTCGAGGATCGACTTCGAGCTCTCACCGGTCGTCGGAGGCTTCAGGAAGAGGTGGGTGTTTGTGGATGTTGGCATGCGTAGCCCCCTGCTGCTGCTGCTCCCACGGATTCCGGCTGATCCGAGCTCTGGTTGGGGGCACGCGAAGCTCACCGATCGGCGGCTCGCCCATGTCTGGCACCGGCTTGCCAGGCTGAAGGACCTTGGAGTGATGGTGCCCATGGTGCTAAAGGAGTTCTTCCGGTGTCGCAATGCTCCGCTTCAGCACCACTCCTGGCAAATGTGGACCTTCTTCGGCTACGGGGACCGCATGTGGCTTCCGGATCCGGCTCTTCTTCCTGAGGCGCGGTGCACGGTTCTCGAGCTCCTAACGGGCGACCCGATGCCAGCCAACCTGCTGGAGGAGGGCTGTCTTCTGTACTGCTGCTCGAACAAGGTGGAGTTCATGAAGCAGACGCCCCTCTTCGATGAATGGGGACCGCGCCCAGTTGGCCTTGAAGGGCCTCGCGAGAGCCCCGTCTTCGTGGCCCCCCTTCCTGCCACGAGCGCGATGCCTGCCCCAGGAGCGGGCATAGGGGGGCGGTTGTAACGCCCTCGATGCGGCTATATCTCCCACGTGTCGAAGCACGACTTAGAGGCATAACCGCATTGAAAGCAATGTCGCAAGTGAGGTAATCTTCACAACAACCCATGTAATACATTAAGGGAAAAGGATACATAGTTGGCTTACACTATCCACTTCACACAATACATGAATAAAGCATTACATCATCCAGATACAATCAAGGTCCGACTATGGAACCCAAAATAAAAGAAGACTACCCCAAATGCTACACAGATCCCCGATCGACCCCAACTGGGCTCCACTACTGATCAACTAGAACGAAACAACACAAAGGACAAGATCTTCGTCGAGCTCCTCCTTGAGCTTGGTTGCGTCACCTGCTCGTTAACATCGGCACCTGCAAATTGGTTTTGGAAGTATCTATGAGTCACGGGGACTCAACAATCTCACACCCTCGCGATCAAGACTATTTAAGCTTATAGGTAGGGTAAAAGGTATGAGGTGGAGCTGCAGCAAGTGACTAGCATATTTGGTGGCTACCATACGCAAATGAGAGCGAGAAGAGAAGGTAAAAGCATGATCGAGAAACTATGATCAAGAAGTGATCCTAGAACAACCTACGTCAAGAATAACTCCAACACCGTGTTCACTTCCCGGACTCCGCCGAGAAGAGACCATCACGGTTACACACGCGGTTGGTGCATTTTAATTAAGATGAATTTTAGGTTTTCTACAACCGAACATTAACAAATTCCCATTTGCCCATAACCACGGGCACGGCTTTCGAAAGTTCAATCCCTGCAGGGGAGTCCCAACTTAGCCCATCACAAGCTCTCACGGTCAACGAAGGATATTCCTTCTCCCAAGACAATCCGATCAGACTCGGCATCTCGGTTACAAGACATCCTCGACAATGGTAAAACAAGTCCAGCAAAGCCGCCCGAATGTGCCAACAAATCTCGATAGGAGCTGCACATATCTCGTTCTCAGGGCACACTCAGATGAGACATCCTACGAGTAAAACCAACACTCAAGTTGCCCCGAGGTGGCCCCGCAGTCTACTCGGTT
>NC_041392.1:392896353-392903219 GCF_002162155.2 Triticum dicoccoides
AGATGACCCTTGAGTCTACAGAACCCAAGGGAAGGTGGTAGGTTGTTAGTGAAAATGGTAAAACCGAGGTTGGGCCTTGCTGGAGGAGTTTTATTCAAGGCGAACTGTCAAGGGGTTCCCATTATAACCCAACCGTGTAAGGAATGCAAAATCCGCGAACATAACACCGATATGACGGAAACTAGGGCGGCAAGAGTGGAACAAAACACCAGGCATAAGGCCGAGCCTTCCACCCTTTACCAATTATAAAGATGCATTAATTAAATAAGAGATATTGTGATATCCCAACAAAAATCCATGATCCAACAAGGAACAAACTCCAATCTTCACCTGCAACTAACAACGCTATAAGACGGGCTGAGCAAAGCGGTAACATAGCCAAACAACGGTTTGCTAGGACAAGGTGGGTTAGAGGCTTGACATGGCAATATGGGAGGCATGGTAAAGCATGTGGTAGGTATCGCGGCATAGGCATAGCAAAAGAGCGAGCAACTAGCAAGCAAAGATAGAAGTGATTTCGAGGGTATGGTCATCTTGCCTGAAATCCCGCAAGGAATAAGAACGAGTCCATGAAGAAGACAAACGGACGAAGTCGAACGGATCCTCACAAACGCGACGTTATCGGAACCAACCCGAATAAGCAACACCGGAAAGAAGCACACAACATAGCAAACAACCAACACATGAACATGGCATTTTATGCGGGATGCGGTATGTGATGCATATGCATGATTTGGAAAGGAATGATTGAACCTGGACTCAACTTGGGAATCCAAGAGTGCCACTGGAAAGGTGAGGTGATTTCGGTTGAAATCGATATGAAGATCACCGGAATCGGATGCACGGTTTGGAAATGGCAAGCAAAACAAATATGGCACTGGTCTGCGATTAACAGCAAGTAGCCTCCAAAATGCATCAATATAAATATGCTATAGCACTCAAACATGGCAACAAAATACATGGCAGGGATCCACTCATAATGCTTGACAAAAGATGAACACTGAGCTACGGCTAATTCAATCAATAGCAGGTTCAAACAAGCATGTCAAAAGTGCAAAAGATAACAAGTTTTAGGCTTAGTGAAATTATCAACATGTCAGGAATTTATCATCAGGAAGCAATGTTTAGAGCATGCCAACTACATGCTACAGGAACATAACATGGCAAAGCAAGGCATGGCATGAAGCTACTCAAAGCATACAACAAAAGTCCCTTAGTGACCATGAGCCAAAAGGGATCAGAAAATACAATTGCAAGCATGTGAACATAGCAAAAACATAAACAGATTCAGACTTAGTGAAAAACTGGAGCATGGCAAAACAGATAACGAGTAGGCATGTTTACGAGCTCGATGCTCTCACTACAAGGCATTGTAGGACAAACTAAGCATACACCCAGCAAATATACATGGCATAAAATTTATACATGGCAAGAACAGCAACATAGCATGCATGGATCAACAACAACAAGCTCGACAAAATTGCTAAACATGTTAACAATCTGCCAGGAACATTTTATAGCAAAAGTAGAGCTTCATTGACTCAAGCTAGGGTGCTCCATAATTGCAAACAAAGACATGGATGGATATAGCACAACATTATCTACATAACATCCTTACTGATCATGCTCAAAAGAGGCACGGATCACTATGAAACAACATGAACATATGGCATAAAAATAATGACAGGGCAAGGACTTAGTGAAATTCTAAGTCCCCGAAATCAGCATCACTGAGTAAGCTACTTTGCATGCTTGTGCTAGTCACCACAAAGATCACAAAAATACATGGCATACACCCCTGTAAAGATGGCATGGCATTCTTCAAAACACATGTAGAGCGCAGGATCATATCATGCACACATTAATCATGGCAAAAATGACAAAAGGCCATTTGCTGAAAACGATCTGAAACTATCATCATATAGCCCTCTTCCAACAGCATTTCGGGCAACAAGATGAGCTCAAATGAAAATGATGCAGTGAGATGAAATGATGTACTCGTCGAGACGAACATTTTGAGATGCTACACACATGAATCAGAGCTACGATGAGAAAGTTATGATGCGATAAAAATGCCCAAAATATTAGGGTTAGGAGAGGAAGTCAACCCTCGGGATGTCAGATCCAGATATGCACGGACTTCGAGGCCGCGGCGGATCTTGCCGGAATCGGCGCCGGAGCTTGCCCGGAGTTGTGGGATGGAGAGGAGGAGGCCGGGCGTGGTCGGGACGGCGCGGGCAGCCGGCGAGGCGCGCGGTGGCCGGCGAGGCCCTGCGGTGGCCGGAGCGAGGCGAGGCGCTGGCCGGCCGGCGGAGGAGGCGGCAGGGCCGAGCGGCACGATGGCGAGCTAGCAACGCGACGGGGCGGCAGAAAGCGGTGGCGCGGACATGTCCGGCGCGGTGAGGACGCGTCTGGTGGCGCGGAGGGAGTTGTATCTAGGGTTAGACTGCGTGAATTTCGGAGGAGAGCACATATTTATAGGTAGAGGGAGCTAGGAGAGTCCAAATGAGGTGCGGTTTTCGGCCACGCGGTCGTGATCGAACGATCTAGAAGATGGAGGAGGTTTAGGTGGGTTTTGGGCCACTTTGGAGAAGTGTTGGGCTGCAACACACACGAGGCCTTTTCGGTCCCTCGGTTAACCGTTGGAGTATCAAACGAAGTCCAAATGGCACGAAACTTGACAGGCGGTCTACCGGTAGTAAACCAAGGCCTCATGACAAGTCTCGGTTCAATCTGAAAACGTTTAACACCCGCACACGAAAAGAGATAGAAAGGGACACTGGGTGACATAGGAGCGCCGGATAGCAAAACGGACAACGGGGAAAATGCTCAGATGCATGAGACGAACATGTATGCAAATGAAATGCACATGATGACATGATATGAAATGCATGACATGCAAGCAATGACAAGGCAACAACAATGAATAACTAGAAGACACCTGGCACATCGGTCTTGGGGCGTTACAACACTCCACCACTATGAGAGGATCTCGTCCCGAGATCTAGAATGGCACCGGAGGGAAAAACGGAAGAGGAAGAGAAGAGGTAAAACTAAGTTGCTTCTTTGACAAACGAGTGAAACCAAAGAACCTTGACAAGGTTGAGAAAATTTAAGGGAAGAATGCAACGGAGATGAACGAAGTTGAAAACACTCTGTTAGAAAAGAGGAACAAGGAAGAACAACTTCAGGCAGCACTCCGATTGAAAAGAAAAAGAATTGAATAAGAACTTGGTAAGATGAGAAGATACTTGATGAAATGACAACACACTGCCTTCGGAACTATTAAATGAATGGAGCAAGGGGTAAGAAAAATTCCAGACAGCACTCCGGTTGAAAGAGATGCAAGGCTTAATAAGGCGAAAAGAACTTGAGCAAAAAGGCTCAACACTCCGGTTAAATGGATAGGCATGAAAAGAATATGATCTTTGACAAAATGGGATGATGGGTGAAAAGAACAACATCGCAATGCCTCCGGAAGAAGAAATAATATAAGATAGGTAATTGAAATAGGAGAATGGTGTAACACCCTCGATGCGACTATAGCTCCCACGTGTCGAGGCACGACTTAGAGACATAATCGCATTGAAGGCATTTGTCGCAAGTTAGGCAATCTTCACAACATCCCATGTAATAATAATAAAAGGGGAGATAACATAGTTGGCTTACACTCGCCACGTCAATCAAGTACATAAATAACATTACATCATCCATACACTCAAGGCCCGACTACGGCGCCAAAATAAAAGAGAACCCAACATGCGACAACGGTCCCGTTCACCCCCAACTGGGCACCACTACTGATCATTGGGAAAGGAAACATAGTATCGTTGAGAGTCTTCGTCGAACTCCCACTTGAGCTCGTACGCGTCTCCTAGAGTGGAATCATCAGGCCCTGCATCTGGTGTAATAGTAATCTGTGAGCCACAGGGACTCAACATTCTCGCACCCTCGCGATCAAGACTATTTAAGCTTATAGGTAAGGCAAGGTAAAATATGAGTGGAGCTGCAGCAAGCGACTAGCAAGTATGGTGGCTAACTTTATTCGCAAAGGAGAGCGAGGAGAGGAGGCAAAGCGCGAGCGAGAAACTAGAGAGCAACCTGCGCAAACATTACTCCAACACCGTGTCCACTTCCCGGACTCCGCCGAGAAGAGACCATCACGGTAACACACTCAGTTGATTCATTTTAATTTAATTAAGGTTCAAGTTATCTACAACCGGACATTAACAAATTCCCATCTGCCCATAACCGCGGGCACGGCTTTCGAAAGTTCAATCCCTGCAGGGGAGTCCCAACTTAGCCCATGACAAGCTCCCACGGTCAACGAAGGAATAGACCTCCTCCCAAGACGTTCCATCAGACTCGGTATCTCGGTAACTCAAGACACTTTGACAGGTTAAAACAAGACCAGCAACACCGCCCGAATGTGCCGACAAATCCCGATAGGAGCTGCACATATCTCGTTCTCAGGGTACACTCAGATAGGTCAAGCTACGAGTAAAACCAACCCTCAAGTTTCCCCGAGGTGGCCCCGCAGGCTGCCCGGTTCGGACCAACACTCAGAGGGAGCACTGGTCCGGGGGGGGGGGTTTAAAATAAGATGACCCTCGGGCTCCGGTAACCCAAGGGAAAAGAGGCTAGGTGGCGAATGGTAAAACCAAGGTTGGGCATTGCTGGAAAAGCTTTAATAAAGGCGAACTATCAATGGGTTCCCATTATAACCCAACCGCGTAAGGAACGCAAAATCCGGGAACATAACACCGATATGACGGAAACTAGGGCGGCAAGAGTGGAACAAAACACCAGGCGAGAGGCCGAGCCTTCCACCCTTTACCAAGTATATAGATGCATTAAGATAACAAGGCAATATAATGATATCCCAACAAGTAAATAAATGATGTTCCAACAAGGGACGGCATCCAGTCTTCACCTGCAACTAGCAACGCTATAAGAGGGGCTGAGCAAAGCGGTAACATATCCAATCAATGGTTTGCTAGGACAATGGTGGGTTAGAGGTTTGACATGGCAATTTGGGAGGCTTTCAAGCAAGTGGTAGGCATCGTAGCAATGGCATAGCAAAAGAGCGAGCAAACTACCATAGCAAAGATAGTAGTGATTTCGAGGGTATGATCATCTTGCTTGCACAGTTGTCAGAATTGACTAGATCCTCGAAAGCAAACTCAACAGGCTCCTCGTTAGTGAACTCGTCTCTCGGCTCTACCCAAACAAGACAAACAAGCAACAAGGATACAATCAACCACGTGCAAACTCAATCAACACGATGCAAAGATGATATGCTATGCGGGATGCAAAAATGCAAGATATGACAGGAAATGCATGAACCTGGCCTCAACTTGGAATTCCAAGTATGCCACTGGAAAGATGAGATGAAATCGCTTGAAAACGATATAAATAACACCGGAATCGGAGTTACGGTTTGGAAATGGCAAGCGATTCGAATATGACACCGGTCTGCGATTTACAGCAAGTAGGCATCTAAATGCAATGAGATGAACATGCTATAGCACCCAAACATGACAAAAAAATACATGGAAGGGATGCACACAAGATGCTTAACAAAAGTCTAGCACTGAGCTACGGCCAATTCATCCATTAACAGGTTCAAACAAGCATGGCAAAAATGCAAATGGTAAAAACAAATCTCAGACTTGGTGAAATTAACACTTGTCTGGAATTTCAGATCATATAGCCCTCTTCGGAGCAACAAAACAACATGCTACATGACCTGAACATGACAAAGAAAGACATGGCATGGAGCTGCTCAACAAGCTTAACAAAAGTCCCTTAGTGACCTTGAGCCAAAAGGGATCACAAAATATACTAACGAGCACACGAACATAGCAAAAACATAATCAGTTTTCAGACTTGGTGAAAACTGGGACATGCTGAAACGTAACTCACGAAGGCATGTTTACGAGCTCGATGCACTCACCACGGGGCAAGTCATGGCAATACAAGCATACATCTCTTAATAAGGCACAAAATACAAGCTAGACATGGCAAGAACAATGGCATAGCATGCACGGGTCGACTACAATAACATCGGCAAAATCGCAAACAAGTTGATGATCTGCCCAGATTCGCAACGAAGCAAAAGTAGAGCTCGATTGACTCAAGCTAGGGTGCTCCATAATTACAAACAAAGACATGAATGGATAGAGCACTACAATATTAACAAAACTCCCTTACTTATCATCCTCAAAAGAGGCATGGATTAATAGGAAACAACATGAACATATGGCATCATGAGATAAACAATCCCAGGACTTAGTGAAATTACTAAGTCCCTGAATACAGAATTAGCAAGTGCACCACTTTGCAAGTTTGCACAAGTCACCACACACATCCTAAAAATACATGGGTTGTACCTCTAGAAACATGACAAAACCCTTAACAAAATATATGAAGAACTCACGGGCATATCATGCACACAATAATCATGGCAAAAATGATAAAAGTGCTAAACGGAGTAACAGATCTGACAATTAACTCAAGTAGTCCTATTCTAACAGCATTTCGGGCATCACGATGAGCTCAAATGAAAATGATGCAATGGAATGAAATGATGTACTCACTGAGATGAACATTTTGATATGCTATATGCATGAATCGGAGCTATGGATGCAAAGGTACGGCGCCGCGAACATGGCAACTTGGATCAGGAATTCTGGGACTTAGACGAAAAAACAACCTCTCCGGGACAGATCTAGGGTTTCGTGGCACGGACTTCGAGGACGACCGGAGCTTCGCCGGAACAGTGCTCGGGGTCGCCGGACTTGTCGTTCTTGCCGGATCCGGTGGGGAGGAGGAGGCCGGCGATGGCGGCGGCGAGGTTGGCGCCT
>NC_041392.1:392904023-392913708 GCF_002162155.2 Triticum dicoccoides
CTCGGGCGCCGGAGCAAGGCGGGCGGGGCGGCGCGGCGAGGTGCGAGGCGGCGGGGCGCGGCGGCCGGCGGCGAAGGCGGCGCACGGTGCGGGCGGAGGCTCGGGCGCCCAGGCGGCGGCGCGGGGGAGCAGGCGCGGGGAGGCGAGAGCCTCGGGCGGCGGCGGCGACCAGGCCCGCGCGTGGCGGATCTGGGCCTCGCGGGCCGCGCGACGGAGAGAGAGAGAGCTGGCCGGGTGAGGTGGCGGGCGCCGATTGGCCTGGAGCGGCGGAGGGGATGACGTGGCGAGCTCCGATAGGCCGGAGTGAGGTGGCGGCGGGTGGTGGACACATCCGGCGCGGCATGGACACGTCCGGCGCGCCGAGCTGCAGTTTTTTTAGGGTTTCGGGAAGGAAGAAGATCCGAAAACGGAGGGGTGTATATATAGGCATAGAGGGAGCTAGAAGAGTCCAAATGAGGTGCGGTTTTCGGCCACGCGATCGTGATCGAACGCTCTAGGACATGGAGCAGAGTTTGGTGGGTTTTGGGCCAAATTGGAGGGGTGTTGGGCTGCAACACACACGAGGCCTTTTCAGTCCCTCGGTTAACCGTTGGAGTATCAAACGAAGTCCAAATGGTACGAAACTTGACAGGCGGTCTACCGTTAGTAACCCAAGGTGGCAAGTCTTGGTCCAATCCGGAACTGTTTAATCCCCACACACGAAAGAAAGCTAGAAATGACCACCGGAGGAGAACGAAGCGCCGGAATGCAAAACGGACAACGGGGAAAATGCTCGAATGCATGAGACGAACATGTATGCAAATGCAATGCACATGATGACATGATATGAGATGCATGACAACGACAACAACACACGGAGACAAAAACCCTAACCCGAGGAAATAAAAAAAACTTAACGCCGGAAACGGCAAGAGTTGGAGTACAAATAGGGAAAGTTACATCCGGGGTGTTACAACACTCCACCACTACGAAAGGATCTCGTCCCGAGATCTAGGACTGAAAGAACGCCGGGTACTCAGAACGGAGGTGGTCCTCGCGTTCCCAGGTAGCTTCACGACCGGAATGGTGTGACCACTTGACTTTGAGAAATTTGATTGACTTGTTGTGAGTCTTGCGTTCAGTCTCTTCAAGAATAGCAACTGGGTGCTCACGATAAGAGAGATCTTCTTGGAGCTCAATGTCCTCGAAGTTGACGGTGCGGTCAGGAGTCTTGAAGCACTTTCGAAGCTGAGAGACATGGAACACGTCATGAACATTTGCTAAGTTTGAAGGAAGCTCGAGTTGATAGGCGAGGTCGCCTCTCTTGCTGACAATCTTGAAAGGTCCCACGTATCTAGGGGCAAGCTTCCCTTTGATACCGAAGCGACGAGTACCTTTCATGGGAGAGACACGGAGGTAAACATGATCTCCGATCTCGAAAGCCAAATCACGGTGCTTACTATCATAGTAGCTCTTCTGGCGGGATTGGGCTGCTTTGAGGTTATCACGAATGACTTTGCACATTTCTTCTGCTTCTGTGATTAAGTCATTACCCAAAAGCTGACGTTCACCGGTTTCAGACCAGTTGAGAGGGGTACGGAACTTCCTGCCATACAGAATTTCAAAAGGGGCCTTGCCCGAACTTGCTTGAAAACTGTTGTTATAGGAGAATTTAGCATAAGGAAGACAATCCTCCCACTTCATGCCGAAGGAGATCACACAAGCCCTGAGCATATCTTCAAGAATCTGGTTGACACGCTCGACTTGACCGCTTGTTTGAGGATGGAAAGCTGTGCTGAAGCGGATGTTAGTGCCCATGGCCTTCTGGAAAGAATCCCAAAACTTCGAGGTAAAGATGCTGCCACGGTCTGAAGAGATCACTTGAGAAATACCGTGCAGAGAGACAATACGAGAGGTATAGAGTTCCGCCAATTGAGCTACAATGATCGACTCTTTGATAGGCAGAAAGTGAGCCACTTTGGTGAGTTTATCGATGACAACGAATATAGCATCATTGCCACGCTTGGACTTTGGAAACCCAGTCACGAAGTCCATTTCAATGTGGTCAAACTTCCATTCTGGAATGGCAAGAGGTTGGAGGAGACCTGCTGGCCTTTGGTGTTCTGCCTTCACTCTTCTGCAGACATCACATTCATTCACGAATTGAGCGATCTCGCGCTTCATTCGAGTCCACCAATAAGCTTGCTTAAGGTCCTGATACATCTTCGTGCTCCCAGGGTGGATGGAGAGGAGAGAATTGTGAGCCTCGTTCATGATCACTTTACGGAGGTCACCTTTGGGCACAACAATATGATCCTCGAAGAAGAGAGTGTCCTTGTCATCAAGGCGGTAGCACTTGTACTTGGACTGACTCTTGGCAATCCCAATCTTCACCTTTTTCACCATAGCATCAAGAAGCTGAGCTTGGCGAATCTGGTCTTCCAAGGTAGGAGAGACTAGAAGGTTGGCGAGGAATCCTTGAGGAACAGCTTGTAGATTAAGTTTGCGGAAAGCTTCACAAAGCTCGGGTTGATAAGGCTTGAGAATAAGACTGTTGCAGTAAGCCTTTCTGCTCAAAGCGTCAGCAATCACATTGGCCTTGCCTGGAGTATACTCAATACTCGGATTATACTCTTGAATCATTTCGACCCATCGAGTTTGTGTGAGGTTGAGATTAGGCTGAGTGAAGATGTACTTGAGACTCTTGTGATCAGTGAAAATGTCCACTTTTCTTCCCAATAGAAGATGTCTCCAAGTCAAAAGAGCATGCACAACTGCCGCCAACTCGAGATCATGAGTGGGGTAGTTCTTCTCATTAGGCTTCAACTGGCAAGATGTATAAGCAACAACTTTCTTCTCTTGCATCAATATTGCGCCAAGACCTTGGAGAGAGGCATCACAAAAGACCTCGTACGGCTTGGATTCATCAGGTGGAGTCAGAATTGGAGCAGCGATCGATTTCTCTTTCAAAGTGTTGAAAGCAATATCACACTCCGGAGACCAAACGTACTTGACGTGCTTTTGGAGAAGATTAGAGAGAGGCTTCGCGATCTTGGAAAAGTTTTCAACGAATCTTCGGCAATAGCTTGCGAGACCGAGAAAACTTCGGAGTTGCTTCATGTTCTGAGGAGGTTCCCAATTCACAATTTCGGACACCTTCTCAGGATTCACGGCAATGCCCTTGGCAGAGATGATATGACCAAGATAAAGAACCTCATCGAGCCAGAATTCACACTTGGAGAACTTAGCGTAGAACTGATGTTCTCTAAGCTTATCGAGAACCAAACGCAAATGCTTGGCATGATCTTCCTTGTTCTTGGAGAAAACCAGAATGTCGTCAAGATAGACCAAAACGAAGTCATTGGTGTAGGCGTTGAAGATGAAGTTCATCATGCGAGAGAACGTCGGAGGAGCCTTGGCGAGGCCAAAAGACATGACAGTGTATTCATATGAACCAAAGCTTGTTCTGAATGCTGTCTTGGGAATATCTTCTTCACGAATGCGAATCTGGTGATAACCCATACGGAGACCAAGCTTGGAGAATACTTGGGCACCTTTGAGTTGTTCGAACAGCTCATTGATGTTGGGAAGTGGGTATTTGTTCTTGATGGTCTTCTTGTTCACTGGACGGTAATCAACACAAAGTCGGTCCGTTCCATCCTTCTTCTTCACAAAAAGAACACCACAACCCCACGGAGAAGAACTAGGCTGGATGAGACCCATTTTCTCTTGCATATCGAGTTGCTTCTTCAGCTCCTTCAACTCTTCAGGTCCGAGCTTGTAAGGACGTTTGCACACAGGTTCCGTGCCAGGCTCAAGATCAATAACGAATTCAACTGGCCGGTGCGGAGGCATTCCTGGAAGCTCTTCTGGAAAGACATCTTGATATTCGCAAACGACTGGAATTTGAGAGATGGCATCCAATTCACCCTTCTCATTGAGAGAAAACAGACGGATAGTATTATCCCGAGCGGCAAAGACAATTACATCCTCAGACGAATGAGTCAATTGAATCTGCCTGGCTGCACAATCAAGCTGAGCCTTGTGCTTAGAAAGCCAATCCATTCCGAGAATAAGATCAATATCTGAGTTACCAAGAACCATTGGGGAAGAAAGGAACTTGTAGTCGCCCAACGCGATAGTAACATCTAGCACCTCCAGACTAGCACTCAAATGTTTGCCAGGAGAAACGATATCCATTTGTTTACCCAAATGAGAAGAAACGAACTCATGCTTGGTAAAAAATGGCTTTGACATGAAACAATGCGATGCACCCGTGTCAAAAAGAACTCTTGCAGGAATATCATTAACATGAAGGTTACCCATGATGACATCTGAAGAATCCTCTGCGTGAACTGCGTTCATCAAATTGACCTTGGCATGCTTGGGGTTATGCTTGAACACAGCTGTACTTGCCGATTTAACAGGAGGAGGAGGAGGAGGAAGACACCTCTGGTTGAAACACTTGTTGGCATAGTGACCCTTCTGTTGGCACTTGTTGCACGTGACCTCTGAAAGCGGACGGTGATACGGAGCACTCGATCTTGGAGCTTGAGACGAAGTCTTGTTCTGAAAGCCAGGGTTGGGTGGGTGGGAAGAACCACTGCCACCTTTGCTCTTCTGCTGATACGGCTGACGGAACGGAGGAGGAGGAAGCCAAAACTTCTGCTGCTTGGCCACTTGAGTAGAGGAAGAAGGAGTAACATCTCTGACTCGCTTCTTGGAAGCATCACACCTCAACTGAGCAGCATCTTGCTTCAGTGCCATGTTGTAGAACTCATTGTACCTCAAGGGCTCGAAGAGAACAAGAGCAAGCTGAATATCTTCCTTGAGACCACCCCTAAACTGATATATCATGCTCTTCTCATCAGGGACGTCCTGCTTGGCAAAGCGGGCGAGCTTCTGGAACAACTTGTTGTAGTCATAGACAGACAAAGAGCCTTGCTTCAGATTGCGGAATTCCTCACGCTTGCTTTCAACCACGCTCTGGGGAATATGATGAGCTCGGAAATCTCGACGGAAATCATCCCAAGTGATAACACGTCCATCTCTGGAGTCCTTATACTGCTGGAACCATTCTGCAGCTTGATCTTTGAGTTGCAAGGAAGCGAACTTGACAAAGTCCTCAGGCCTGACGTTACTGCACTCGAAATGCTTACACAGATCCACAAGCCAATCATCAGCATCGGTTGCCTCAACACAATTGCTGAAAGTCTTTGGCCCGTTAGCAAGGAACTGGTTGAGTGTAGCAAAGTGACTCTAATTGCTGCCTTGATTCCCATGACTGCCTTGATTGCGCTCTTGAAGAATTTGCATGATCAACTGTGTGTTTGCATTGGTTGCGGCCATCACAGCTTGCCATGCCTCTGGAGGAGGTGGAGGTGGTGGCGGATCAGGATTCGGAGTCGTGCGCGTTGGAGGAGCCATCCTGAAGAGGTTGACCACCATTAGCACATTGATAGACAAATATTGAAGCTGAATCCAACGGAATGAAAATTGCAACATATAGTCTTCACATTCGAACAAAATGAACGAATGCATTTCTCTTGAAATGGTCACATATCCATAAATTGAGAAGCCACGTAGAATTAAGGTAGATAAATAAATCAACAAGGTACGGATAAAGAACGAATAATCGGTAAGAAATCCCAATCTCAAACCAATATCCATGGAAGAAGAACTAGAGCTACTAGAATTCCCACCTATGAAACTCCCAAACCTTTCCGGTTATGCAATCAGGTGTTGGGGATACAGGGGAAGCATAATATCTCACCCAAACTAGCAAATCCTACATCCAGCTGTATCCATCCTTCAACACATAACCAAGAAACCTTCGGAAACCATCTACCTCAACCTTCGAAAAGCATCCGTTATACAAGTTATGGCGATACTCCCGAACTCCCGCCCCAGTACTGGGTGGCATCGAGGTTATCTCACCAACGAACTGCATAAAAGAGATTTTCGATGTCGGCGTACTAGACTCAGGTATTCCAGAACTGCAACGATAAAATTATGATGACAACACCTTAGAGCTCAACTCCCCGGGACACTTCCTCTAAACCCCTGACAGGAGGCACCAAGACAATGTTCTCATCATAAAAACATCGGAACGATTCCAAGATACCCGCGTGATCCTAATTTTTTTTAGTGAAATTTGAGAAGAGAAGAGTCAAAACTCTACGTCAGGATGCCTTACCAGAGCGATGACGAGACTGGGAAGTAAAAAGAATTCCTAATCTCTCCGATATATAATTCCTAAATGACTCAAAACATTTTTCTAGACACAACTCGTCCGCTAATAACGATCAAGCAATGGGGCTCCTAAGGTCGGGGAAGGCTCTAATACCAACTTGTAACACCCTCGATGCGACTATAGCTCCCACGTGTCGAGGCACGACTTAGAGACATAATCGCATTAAAGGCATTTGTCGCAAGTTAGGCAATCTTCACAACATCCCATGTAATAATAATAAAAGGGGAGATAACATAGTTGGCTTACACTTGCCACGTCAATCAAGTACATAAATAACATTACATCATCCATACACTCAAGGCCCGACTACGGCGCCAAAATAAAAGAGAACCCAACATGCGACAACGGTCCCGTTCACCCCCAACTGGGCACCACTACTGATCATTGGGAAAGGAAACATAGTATCGTTGAGAGTCTTCGTCGAACTACCACTTGAGCTCGTACGCGTCTCCTAGAGTGGAATCATCAGGCCCTGCATCTGGTGTAATAGTAATCTGTGAGCCACAGGGACTCAACATTCTCGCACCCTCGCGATCAAGACTATTTAAGCTTATAGGTAAGGCAAGGTAAAATATGAGTGGAGCTGCAGCAAGCGACTAGCAAGTATGGTGGCTAACTTTATTCGCAAAGGAGAGCGAGGAGAGGAGGCAAAGCGCGAGCGAGAAACTAGAGAGCAACCTGCGCAAACATTACTCCAACACCGTGTCCACTTCCCGGACTCCGCCGAGAAGAGGCCATCACGGTAACACACTCAGTTGATTCATTTTAATTTAATTAAGGTTCAAGTTATCTACAACCGGACATTAACAAATTCCCATCTGCCCATAACCGCGGGCACGACTTTCGAAAGTTCAATCCCTGCAGGGGAGTCCCAACTTAGCCCATGACAAGCTCCCACGGTCAACGAAGGAATAGACCTCCTCCCAAGACGTTCCATCAGACTCGGTATCTCGGTAACTCAGGACACTTCGACAGGTTAAAACAAGACCAGCAACACCGCCCGAATGTGCCGACAAATCCCGATAGGAGCTGCACATATCTCGTTCTCAGGGTACACTCAGATAGGTCAAGCTACGAGTAAAACCAACCCTCAAGTTTCCCCGAGGTGGCCCCGCAGGCTGCCCGGTTCGGACCAACACTCAGAGGGAGCACTGGTCCGGGGGGGGGGGGTTTAAAATAAGATGACCCTCGGGCTCCGGTAACCCAAGGGAAAAGAGGCTAGGTGGCGAATGGTAAAACCAAGGTTGGGCATTGCTGGAAAAGCTTTAATAAAGGCGAACTATCAATGGGTTCCCATTATAACCCAACCGCGTAAGGAACGCAAAATCCGGGAACATAACACCGATATGACGGAAACTAGGGCGGCAAGAGTGGAACAAAACACTAGGCGAGAGGCCGAGCCTTCCACCCTTTACCAAGTATATAGATGCATTAAGATAACAAGGCAATATAATGATATCCCAACAAGTAAATAAATGATGTTCCAACAAGGGACGGCCTCCAATCTTCACCTGCAACTAGCAACGCTATAAGAGGGGCTGAGCAAAGCGGTAACATAGCCAATCAATGGTTTGCTAGGACAATGGTGGGTTAGAGGTTGGACATGGCAATTTGGGAGGCTTTCAAGCAAGTGGTAGGCATCGTAGGAATGGCATAGCAAAAGAGCGAGCAAACTAGCATAGCAAAGATAGTAGTGATTTCGAGGGTATGATCATCTTGCCTGCACAGTTGTCAGAATTGACTGGATCCTCAAAAGCAAACTCAACGGGCTCCTCGTTAGCGAACTCGTCTCCTGGCTCTACCCAAACAAGAAAAACAAGCAACAAGGATAAAATCAACCACGTGCAAACTCAATCAACACGATGCAAAGATGATATGCTATGCGGGATGCGATGCGGGATGCAAAAATGCAAGATATGACAAGAAATGCATGAACCTGGCCTCAACTTGGAATTCCAAGTGTGCCACTGGAAATATGAGATGAAATCGCTAGAAAACGATATAAAGAATGTCGGAATCGGGGTTACGGTTTGGAAATGGCAAGCGATTCGAATATGACACCGGTCTGCGATTTACAGCAAGTAGGCATCTAAATGCAATGAGATGAACATGCTACAACACCCAAACATGACAATAAAATACATGGCAGGGATGCACACAAGATGTTTAACAAAAGTCTAGCACTGAGCTACGGCCAATTCATCCATTAACAGGTTCAAACAAGCATGGCAAAAATGCAAATGGTAAAACAGATCTCAGACTTAGTGAAATTAACACTTGTCTGGAATTTCAGATCATATAGCCCTCTTCGGAGCAACAAAACAACATGCTACAGGACCTGAGCATGACAAAGAAAGACATGGCATGGAGCTACTCAACAAGCTTAACAAAAGTCCCTTAGTGACCTTGAGCCAAAAGGGATCACAAAATATACTAACGAGGACACGAACATAGCAAAAACATAATCAGTTTTCAGACTTAGTGAAAACTGGGACATGCTGAAACATAACTCACGACGGCATGCTTACGAGCTCGATGCACTCACCACGGGGCAAGTCATGGAAAGACAAGCATACATCTCTTAATAAGGCACAAAATACAAGCTAGACATGGCAAGAACAATGGCATAGCATGCACGGGTCGACTACAATAACATCGGCAAAATCGCAAACAAGTTGACGATCTGCCCAGATTCGCAACGAAGCAAAAGTAGAGCTCGATTGACTCAAGCTAGGGTGCTCCATAATTGCAAACAAAGACATGGATGGATAGAGCACTACAATATTAACAAAACTCCCTTACTGATCATCCTCAAAAAGGCACGGATCACTAGGAAACAACATGAACATATGGCATCGTGAGATAAACAATCCCAGGACTTAGTGAAATTACTAAGTCCCTGAAAACAGAATTAGCAAGTGCACCACTTTGCAAGCTTACACAAGTCACCACACACATCCTAAAAATACATGGGTTGCACCTATGGAAACATGACAAAACCCTTAACAAAACATATGAAGAACTCACGGGCATATCATGCACACAATAATCATGGCAAAAATGACAAAAGTGCTAAACGGAGTAACAGATCTGACAATTAACTCAAGTAGCCCTCTTCTAACAGCATTTCGGGCATCAAGATGAGCTCAAATGAAAATGGTGCAATGGAATGAAATGATGTACTCACTGAGTTGAACATTTTGATACGCTATATGCATGAATCGGAGCTGTGGATGCAAAGTTATGGAGCCGCGAACATGGCAACTTGGATCAGGAATTCTGGGACTTAGACGAAAAAACAACCTCTCCGGGACAGATCTAGGGTTTCGTGGCACGGACTTCGAGGACGACCGGAGCTTTGCCGGAACAGTGCTCGGGGTCGCCGGACTTGTCATTCTTGCCGGATCCGGTGGAGAGGAGGAGGCCGGAGAGGCCGGCGATGGCGGCGGCGAG